>NW_027176428.1:1662176-1677176 GCF_023349555.1 Cebidichthys violaceus | reverse complement strand
AGACCATTCCGACTGTTTAGCTCCCGTTGAGTTTGATATATTCCCAGCCCAGCGTGCCGTTATAGAGACACCTCTTTATATTGGACTCGACAATGAAAGAGCAATTTTCGGATGGAGATCAAGCGTGACGAAGTTAGACAGCTGAGGTTCTCCTGTGTATGAATCCCTCTTCTAAATGGCATGTTGGAGTGAAGGAGAGGTCTATTCCTCTTTGGCGGCCGGCCTCCGCAGCTTGTTGATTAACGCAAGGGGTGAGGAAAGATGATGTCATCAGAAAGTCCCAGGTGTATCGTTACAAAGGGAGCAGTGTGAGGGTGGACATGACTTACACTCCCCCCCTCAAACATGAGCTGTTCATGGAGATAATTTACAAACCCCCCCCCCCGACACTGTTTTTCTCGCCTCTCACTGTCAAGATCCCCTGTGCCTCCCGTTGGCTTGCCTCTTCTGTTTATCACACTCACTTTTTTTTCGACTTCTATGCACATGCGGCAACACACACACACACACACACACTCACACACACACACACACACACACACACAGGCTGACAGACAGTGGAAACACAGGCTTCCTCTATCTCTGTCCCCCCCTATTCAGTTTTCAGTATCACATCCCTTTCCGCCTCCCTCCCTTTCATTCACAAACAAACAGGGACAGTTTCATTCTTTGTCTCCTCTTCCGTCCATCACTGGATAATCTCCCTTCATCTCTGTGCTCTCTCTGCTCCCTCAGGAGAACTTGCTGCGTCTGGTCCACATAGAGTACAGCGTGAAGGGCAAGAGGGACGTCCTGAAGCCCGGAAGGGTGAGCACCATGTGGCCAGTGTTACTGTCACACTCGCAAAACACAGCAGAATATTATTCTATTCTGAAGAACAGTATTTGGAGGCCTTCACAGGGTCTGAAACATAGTGGATGTTAGATGAAATTTTCTTTGTGCATTTTATTTCTTTTGGCAGATGTTTGTCAAAGAAGGCACACTCATGAAGGTCTCGAGGAAAAGCAGGCAGCCGCGACACCTGTTTCTGGTAATACTCTTCCCATATCACTCTGTCAGACACATTATTGGACTGTATTAGCTACAGTTTAAGACTGTAAGATACTGTTTTCCCATTCTGTTCCCTCCCACAGTTTCAATGTAAAAGTTCAAGATTTTTCCAAAATATGTTCATTAGCTCTCTTAGATGAGAAGACCCATACAACTCACAGCTCACAGCAAACAGTTGATTAGCTTAGCTTAGCATGAAGACTGTAAGCAGAGGGAAACAGCTAGCCTGGGTCTGTCCAAAGAATAAAAAAAAATCTACCTACCAGCACCTCTAATGTTCAATAATCACAGATTATTTAATTTATGTAAAGCTTTCAATTTGTGTTTTTGAGGGGGTTTTGTGCCTGGCTTTTTCTTGGCCAGGCGCAGTGACTTCCTGGAGTCTGTAGTTTTTGTACAATTTATTCAAACGAGATCTAACGTATTAATTAGTGAGCTTCAGAGGTGTTGGTTTGTGTATTGGTTTCCTTTGGGATAGAGCCAGGCTCAATGTTTTACCTGTTTCCAGTCTTTAGGCTAACCACCGTTGTTAAAATCATTCACTGTCTGACAGAATATTCTGTAGCTTGTTCTGTCTCTTCGTCGAGGCTAAGGACAATACTTGTGAATTTGACCTCAAGACTCCATGTTTGTATCATTTTACACCCACTTCCCAAAAATGTAACCTCACATGTTTTGTATCTTTGGAAACATTGGGATCTCCGCGGGGATTAAGATAAAGTTCTGTGGGATTGAACAATATTTGGATGCACACCATGAGTTTGTAATGACAAAGGGGTAAACAGTTGTTACATCTGGCAGTAGAAAACACCTGCCATACTGTTGAAGCAAACACACAGCTAGCGTGGCCTATGAAAAAATGGTGGAATGTTGGGTGGAGGTCGGTCTGCGAGGTAGGTGAGGTTGGGAGGGGGGGGGCACGAGGCCAAGGCTGTAAGACCTCCACTTGGCACCACACCCATCCAGAGAGGGCCTCCCTCTCCGCTCCTCTCCTCTCCTCCCCTCTCAGGACTTGTTTTCCAGGGCCCCACTTCCTTACAGGATGTTTGGTGTGGGTCACTGGATGCTGGCTTCCTGTGTATTGGGAGGGGACTGACAGCAAAGTGAAGGCCAGACACCCTGTAGAATGCAGGGAGGAGGAGGTGGCGGAGGAGGGGGGGTGGTGCTGTACAAACACATAACGTGAAATAGAGAAGCCCACTCTATTGTTCCATGTGCAATCCGTGCTGTCTTATGTTATGAATTATCCTGGAGCTGCATATCCCCAGGAGCAGCATTTATGATTTGGGCTTTTTCTAGCTGATCCAAATAGAATATAACGTGAAGATATGGATTTATGTATCTCTTTTTTTATCTTCAATTTGCTCTTTTCCATCATTCTCCCGGTCGCTCTAAACAGAATTGCAGTTGAGCGATAACTAACAAGGGTTTGCGGTTGATACATTTAGGCTATTAGGGTTATAAAGCCATTTGCTTCCTTGAAGTTGACGGCTTCAGTGGGTCAGGTGTTATTTATGGGCTTTTAAGGAAAGAGAATCCAGACAACATTGAAGATGAAAGCCATCACTCACCTAAGCGACGGAGAGAAGCTGCATGCAGCCATGTCACAAGCCTGGGCTCGGAGAAGAAAGAGAAGTGGGGTGAATGAGTGAGGGAAGGGATTAGGAGAAGGATGGAGGTAAAGAAAGCTGCCAGAGGGAAGAGAGTACGAGTGAAGGAGGCAGGTGAATGAGGTGAAGGGTTAGTGGACGAGATGAAATGCCACGATTAAATTGAATGTCTTAGGTGCCAAGGGGTCAAGTAGGTGCAGGTTGTGTCTCATCTGGGAAAGTCGTTTGTGAAGTATTTCAACTTGGCACTTGGTTGGGTTTCTGTGGAAGGAATCTTTGAGTAAATTGCCAGCGCAGGGTGGAGCAGACGAACTGCGGTGGCTGCAGCCCAGAGGTCGCAGGCAGGGCCCGGGCTCACACACTGTTTTGTCTCCAGCCAGTCGGGCCAGCGAACCCGTAACTGCGGCTGTTTGTGTTGTTGTTGTTGCGGCGGTGGTGAAGGTGGCCGGTTCCACCCAGTCCTGGTTCACAGTGTATAGCCTGAGGACGCTGGGAGGGCGAGGGGAGGCCTGGAGTCCGGAGCAGGGTGGAGAATTCCTGGATGCTGCCTTTACGGCCCCAGCGGATGTTTAGAGCACACATTAGGTGTGACCAATGATGTCATCTCTTTTGTCTGGGAAGAAATGAAATGCCTCCCACAACACAATGGACTTCTCAGCGAGTTCAGACGATCACAATATTTTTGGTCTGACAAGCAAATAAACACCTATTTTGTTGTGTGCATGCATGGGAATGTTGCACAGACATGTGTGAACGCTGTGAAAGGAAACACGATCTAAGTAGGTGGGCCCAGAAAGTTGCTTTCAAGAAAGAAAGAATAAACAATATATAATATATCTTTCTCTTGAGGTAACACTACCACCTTGTGGAAATTAGGGGGTATTACATTCTGAATAGCTGGGTAATGAAGTTTACCTCATATTTGTAACTGAGATTTTACATTCTCATTTATCTGCTCTGTTGTTCTTTGAACCTCTTTGAAATCTAACATAATATACCTCTCCTTTCCTCTTTCTATGTTCTGTATCAGATGAACGATATAATGCTGTACACCTACCCTCAGCAGGATGGGAAATACAGGCTCAAGAACACACTCTCTCTGTCTGGGATGAAGGTACCTTCATCTATCCCTTCTCTGACAATCTCCAACGTCATCAATGTCTTTTTGTCTGACCTGTGATGTGTTTCTGCCCCTCACACAGGTGAGCAAACCCGTTCTAGACAACGTGCTGAACTGTCTTAAGATTGAGGTGTCTGACATCACTATAACACTTTCAGCAAGGTGAGCATCGTAGCGTGTGGACATTTGTTTAGGACTTGCCCAAGACTCCTATTGTCCAATCCAAAGGCTTCCAGAGCAGGTGTGATTGTTTGTCTGCCTCCCTCTTCAGCTCAGTTGGAGAGAGGGAGGACTGGTTCCACACGCTGAGTCGAGCCATAGCAGACCACGCTGCAGGACTCTGTACGTTTGGTGGACCCTGCAGTGAGGTAAGAAAAGTAAAGACATGCTGTTTGGTGAAGTTAAAGCCATTTTCTCATTTGGATTGGTTCATAAAAGTTTACTTTTCAAATGATCTCTGCAAAAATGTAGTTATATTGCTTTAACTAAGAGTGAAACCGTTTTTGCAATTGACATATAAACTGGTAGTTATCCATATAATATTCAAAACGTAAAGCCTGTATGTGTGTGTGTTGTTTACTAAACACTGCCATCAAAATACCACATTCAATTATCAATCGCCTGCACCCAGAATGCACCTGTGAAAACATCTGCAATCAATTAGATCACGTAGAAATCAGAGCTTGAACACTATAATGGGATTCAGGTTTGCTCTTTGGTGTGCACAGTAATGGAGGCCGATGTTTTGTTTACAGTACAACACAGTGACTATGTTCGTGTCATCTTCAGTTGAAATAATTGTGTCTGACAGTTGTCTTTGTTTCCCCTTAGCATTTGTGTTCATAGTTGATATTTACAGAATGCGACAAATGAAAATGCCAAAGACTCTAGATAATAGTGTTTCATGCTTAGCACGTTGGTGTACATTTTTAGAAGAGTTTACATAGTTTTGAATGAAGTGTTTGCTTCTCCAAGTGATGTCAACTATGTAATTATTCTGTGCATGTCTTTTTGGTTTCGTCAAAGAGGTTCCAGAAATTGTGTTTTACACATATTGTCTGCTTATCGTCATACGTGTCCACAGGCCCGTGAGAAGTTGTGGATGGCTCTGGGTGAGGCTGCTCCTGTACTGGTGCCAGTTTCTCATGTGATGATGTGCATGAACTGTACCTCTGACTTCAGCCTCACGCTGAGACGACACCACTGCAACGCCTGCGGCAAGGTCAGATACACAAAACTGCAAAAGCCATTGTGACTCGTTTGTGTTTCACTGTACTGGAGTTTTAGGAGATTACTGGCCAAGACTAGAGATAGAAAGGAAAGGAAGACAGAAATTGATATGTATCCAATAAACCCATGATCCTAGGTTCCTTTAAGTAGACTTGTGATTATTCCGTGAGAGTATTTATTGCTGTTGGTTGCAAATCTTTGAATTCTGTCTCTGGGAGCAGGTGGTGTGCCGTGCTTGTTCCAGGAACAGATACCCACTGAAGTACCTCAAAGACAGAGTGGCCAAAGTGTGTGACCACTGCTATGCCGAGCTCAGGAAAAGAGGTGAATCTCAGTTTTTTTTGTATGTAGTAGTGTCTCACTGGTGGGGCAGTACAGCAGAAAGAAAGACATATTGGTGTGACTCTTCCTCTTTGATATGGTATTAACTGTGTGTTTGTGTGTGTGTGTGTGTGTGTGTGTGTGTGTGTGTGTGTGTGTGTAGGTTGCAGCGTGTCGGGGGCGTGCGGTAACTCCAGCCCTCGGACTCACCGGGCCAGCCGTCCCCTCTCTGCTGTCTTCCAGAGCCTGCAGCCCCCGAGTTTGTGGAAGAGCAGGAAGAGCACCTCCCCTCTCAACCAGGTGGCCTACACTTCTCATCTGTACCACTTTTTCATTTCAAACATGCATTTGACGAGCCTCAAGTTATGACAGCTTACTGGCCCTATTCGATTACAATGCATCGCACACCAAGTTCACTAAATCCAGTTCAAATTGTCATTGTATATATTGACGTGATATACAGTATGTTTAGGTGATGACTTACGAGTTTGACTTAAGTTTTTTGTTTGAATGAAAACATGTTCACTTTCAACATAATTGCCTTCCGTTGTGCTACTGTATGTAATGGTTGTAATTGAAATATTTAAGTAAATTAAGTTCCCTGACCGGGAATCGAACCCGGGCCGCGGCGGTGAGAGCGCCGAATCCTAACCACTAGACCACCAGGGAGGTGATGCCCTTGTAGTTAGGTGTAGTGCACAAGACCTGCCAGTAGGGCTCACTATCTACCTCTAAACTCTTCATTTCTATGGAGGACAGAATATGACTTAAGTATAAATAAATGCATTAATAAATGTATAAATAAATACAGGAATAAATAAATGCTTAAATAAATGTTTCAATACAGAAATAAATAAATAAAAGAATAATTAAATGCTGAAATAAATACTGAAATATATAAATACTGAAATAAATGCTGAAATAAACAAATACAAGTATAAATAAATGCTGAAATAAATATGGAAATAAATAAATGAATGTACTACTTCTGCCTTGCACAGTAACATTGAAGTTGGCTAGTCCAGTGTCAGAGAAAAAGTGGAGATTAATTTTGTAGTTTGTGGTTTTGTTTAACTGGGTTACATTATATTGCAAAAGGTTCCGGTTATATTATCCAGTCCCTCTAGCCGTCTACTATGCATTCATTTAAGCTTAACGTGTCATGCATTTCATCAGATGTCGCTTACCGTGGAGGGATCCACCATGAGCGGCAGCCTGCAGCGCCGGAAGAAGAGCAAAAGGAAGTGGAAGCGTCTGTGGTTCCTCCTCAAAGACAAGGTGCTCTACACCTTCACAGCCCGTGAGGTGAGGGGGCACAGAGTCTCCCACACCAGCCCCAAAACACTCGCGCACTCTCAGGCCTTTCCTCTCAACCTTAATCTAACCATTTTCCTCTTTACATCTGGCCAATTGCAGTACAGAACTATTTAACACTCCCATTTCCACTGTTGAACCTCTCCTCCAGGGCAGAACACTTCATGTGACTAATGAAGGGATTCTCTGTGCTCTCTCTGTTTCTTTTGACATTTGAGCGTTGCACTGCTTTCGTTCTTCTTGAAGCATGACATTCTTGTTATTTGCATATTGCTGCTGACAGCGAGATTGGCGTTTGTTTTTAACTTGTATGCCTGTGCTTGATGTATTCACTGTGGTTTCTTCAGGATAAAGTGGCTTCAGAGAGTCTACCTCTGCAGTGCTTCACTGTCAAGCTCACAGAGAGGCCGGAGGGAGAGGAGAGCAACGTGTTCCATCTCTACCACAAGAAAACCCTGTATTACACCTTCAGGGCTGAGGATCCACAAACCGCGCGCAGGTTAGCATGTTTATGGATTTCAAATCTGTATTGCAGCTGCAGCAGTCAAAACTAAGTTCCCTGACCGGGAATCGAACCCGGGCCGCGGCGGTGAGAGCGCCGAATCCTAACCACTAGACCACCAGGGACCTGTTTTGTCAGCTGGTATGGGTAGTGAGCAATTAGTGAGGGTTGACCTGTGCCTGTCAAGTGGAACATCACAGTCTTAAATTACAGCGAGAGTGCCTCCACATGGGTTGTTTTTATCTATACCTTAATCGGACATCTCTTTTTTTCAGGTCCTAAAACACTGCTATGATCTAATTCCATGGTGACATATCTGCTTTTGTGTTCCTCAGTATGTTTTTACTTGTTTATTTTGTCAGTATATGTGTACTTTAATGGCAAAATGTTTTGTAAAACATCATTCTGACAGCATTTAAGTCTGTATCTGTGAATGATGGCATCAGGCTCAGGAATTGCACTGAATTAGTTACTGTCTGTGGCCTTCTTGTGCTGCCAGTAACCAATCAAGTTGACAGAACAAGTGAAAAGGAAAATAAGAAGTCAGAGATGAGAAGAGGTGAACAAACCACAAAACATACAATTATAAGATCAAGAAAAAGACAGGAAACACAAATAGTTTTCAGATCCTTTATAAAGATGTGTAGCGGTTTGTTGGTGATATGCTGCAAGCATGAATGTCCCTTTAAGTGTTCAGTGAAGCGCTGTGTTAAAAGGTGTCATGTTTCCTGTGTTTCAGATGGGTCAATGCCATGGAGGAGGCTACTGTTTTATAGCGCCTGCTCAGTAAAACGAACACGCCCTTCTGTCTGTGACTGCTACAACTCCTCTGTGGAGCACAACATAGCTACCTGCTGCTTCTGAACTCAGACCACCAGTAAGAATTCATCACATGTGACCCGTTTGTGTGGAATATTATGTGACAATTTAATCACTAGATAAGGCTGCCACCCGACGGTAGGACGGTAAAGGTGGGGGGGGGGGGGGGGGGGGGGTGACACTATGTGGAAAGGAAAAGTGAAAAACCTCAAGTTGGAGAATGATCTAACATATGAAACCTCTACTGGTCCAGCCGAGTTCACAGGAGCCTTCACTTTTTAGGAGCAGCTTCATCAAAAAGAACATTTTATTCCGACTGTTTCATCTTTTTACACGGCGCATCCCGCAAGAAGAAAAACATGTTTTTGTCAAAATCAACTCTTTCAACTTTGCTGTATTCTGGTGTCTTGTGCCTGAGGTTCCACTGG
Organism: Cebidichthys violaceus; assembly: GCF_023349555.1. Taxonomy (NCBI): domain Eukaryota; kingdom Metazoa; phylum Chordata; class Actinopteri; order Perciformes; family Stichaeidae; genus Cebidichthys; species Cebidichthys violaceus. The sequence goes on along the minus strand of NW_027176428.1, from coordinate 1,668,782 downwards.
ATTATCAAACCACTCGTTGGTTCTGCAGGAGAACGTTACATCTTTTACATTGTTTTTTACATGTGAAACAGTTCCAGCCTTTGTTCTGTGATGGATATAACATCACAAACAAACTTTGCTTTGTAGTCGTATTTGCAGCAAGTAAAAAAGGAAAATATTGGTCACCGTTTCAGATAATTGGTATTCTGAATATATATTGTGAAATACACACTGCAGATATGAAGTGAATTATAGGGTTTGTATAGAAATGCTGTTACATGATGTTCTGAGTAAGAGGTCGTTTTAATCGTCCCAGTGCGTGTACATTATATTGGTTGTGGAGTTTTACACAATGTTACTGTTATATTGAATCTATAAAGCTACGGAATGACCCTCGGCATGACTCTGGAGTATTTCTAAGGATGAACACTTTCAAAGATGCTTTGTATTTGAATCTATAGGTTTTGAAAAAAGAAAAAAAAAAGTCATACAGTTCTTAAGTGCCAATTGATTTCTTCCAGTTGAAAGCAGTGCAATTTGCAAATTGATGATGTGCCTGAAATTAAACTGTACCCCTTTTTTCGTCTTTATATTATCAAAGTACTGTACTACTGTCATGTTGCCGGAAGAGACCTTGATAACATTAGCCTTTTATCTACTTGCATATACTTTAAACCTCTAGTATTTTTGAACAGTTTGGTTACAGTCCAGTAACATAAGAAAATACTTTTGTGCCATTTCTATGACTGCTCTTTTCATGCTGTATATACACTGCTGGATAAAATCACACTTGGATTTAATGGACAACACATCGTCATACTACCTTTAAACTGCCAGTGTTAGGAGTCATCATGTGTGGAGTTTCACTCTTCTCTACTGCTTAACATAATCCGACATGCATAGATTCTCTGAAATAACCTACCTAAAGACTTTATCGACTCCATTCGGCTGTCGGCTGTCATGAGATCTTTCCACCATCGAACTACGTTATTTCTAAAGCACACATTTGTTCATCGAGTACTGTTTGGCTTTTCTACCTGTTTCTTAGTGTTATAATGGACTGTACCTCTTGCATATAGTGCATTGTAAATGTTTGTGTATATAGATACATATAGAAATAAACTCCTTTAAAAAGTGTACTTCACATGCTTTCACAGTGCTGTGCTTCCTGTTCTTACACATGAAGCTGTTTCTTTATTATACGTTACAAAACATAAACTGCCGTGGACACAAAAACATGAACACCTGTACAATGATGCCCATTGCAGGGCAGTAGCCCCCTGTGTACGTTTCCTTTTTAAAGTGCAGTGTTCCGTTTTTTGACGAGAATTGGTCAGATTTAAGGCAGTATTTTATACACGATTGCATGTCATCAGTCAGTCTTCCTACTCAATCTCTACATCTATATTTTAATGAAATATAATTCAAATGAGTAGAAAAACACTGCACACTCACAATAGGCGTATACAGTCGTTCAGACCCGTGCCTGACACAATCTCAGCAGCTATAATTATGAGTCTCACAAAAGCAGCAGTCACGGAAGGGTTGACGCTATGCTTTGTGTGTCTTTGTGCAGGTGTTTGTGTTGCGTTTCACGCCTGTCAGTGATGAATTCTGGGATGACGCTGAAATAAGTACATGCTGTACCTGTTTGCGTCCATTGTTTGTGACACTGGCTCACAGTTTGGTTCGATGTCCCTTTCATCCAGCAGAGGGCAGCACTACTTCATGCCATTTCCTATTGCATGACACGTACAAACAATTCAAGCAGCACTGTTTTCCATCATCGATGGAAAATCAATAGAAACTTGAAGCTTTTTAGACAGAATAAGAAGGGGAAAGAGAGGGATCATGTTTGGAGTAGTGTGACATTGATCACCAGGTGTCCCCTGTATGCGGCAAATCTTTTTACACATCACACAATTAACACACAGACGCATAAGATGACATTTCACTTGATTTTCGTATCATGCTGCTAGTACCTTTGCCTAGAAATGATGTTGGTGATTGTAAGGATGGCACATCCAAGTGCAATATTGATGCAGATTGTGGTTAAAATTTAAACAACTCTATCTCTGTTAGACAGATGTGATTAGACAGTGGCATGCAGAAATATAACAAGGGCAACCTTAACACCACGCTTTACCTCTTACTTTGCAGGAAATGGAAGCAGAATCTACTTCTGATAATTGTTACTTTTTGGGACTTTTTCTTTTCATTACTGCGGTGTTCTGGGGTTGCACAGTTCTTGTCATCAACTACATGTATTATTTCAAAGGTCTATGGTGACCCACTAAAAAACAAGACATGCTGTATTTGTCAAACCATTTTTACTTCATGCTGGATCAGAATTCAGCGATATCTCATTCCATTAATTCTCTCTACACTGATAGGGAGGCACTCTAATTGTAGGTCATATTATGGTGACATATTTGTACTGCCCAGAGGAATAACACATCATTACTGGTAACTGTTGCCTTGTTGCTGATTTACTTTGGCCAAATATAAAACACACATTCCCATCCCCTCCCAGTGGAGACCATACTGAGCCCTTCTTTTCTCCAGGTTTTCACTTCTCAGCTCCGGTCAGATTGCTGGGTAATACGAGCAATCTCAGATAAGTGACTAATGCCAAAGACTTCGGCTAAGCTGGAACAACCAAGTCACACAGCGAGGGACCGTGACCAAGAAAGCAGCGCTCGCATTAATATTTAAAGACAAAGAAACAGCACAAAACATTTGGGCCTATTTTCTTTTTCAACATCTGCAATTTTAATGAGTGAGAGTTTACCCAATGTGAGAGCTCACCAAAGAAAAAAAAAGGATGTGGCTTTAATTTATCGGCCAGTCTTTTGAAAAATGTAAAACTGGTATTTGATTTGCTCATTAATAACTTTAAAAGGCTGTCTATTCTGATAATAATGAAGGAAGGATATGGAGCGCAGTGTTTGCTCAGATTACTGGATACAGAGGTCAAAACCTACAGATCATTTCAAATTAGATGAGTGAAGATGGAGTGACTGTGTGTCATACAGAAAGTAGGCAGAACAGAAAATAGGAAGATTGGGGTTGCTCTAAATACATGATCCCAGGAGCGTCAGTGACCCAATACTCACTTGAAGTACCAAAAGCGAGAGAGAAGTGAGAAAAGGCATTGTAAGCGTGGAAAGTTGTCCATTTCCTTCAGGCATCTGAAAGTTAAAGACACCTTGCTCCACTTCTCCTCTTGAGCATGAACTCCGTGACATGGTCTCTTACTCATGCGAACCCATTCACAAAACCTTCCCCTTAGTAGCCAGGCAACCAGAGATGCACAAAGTGATTAGGTAACGGCCTGCTCGTATGAATCAATAGCTTTCAATTTCAGCAGTCTCTGCAAATTGTAAGAAGAGGACCTCTTAAAATAGAAAAAAGGACAACTTCACCTTGTACACACTCAAAAACTTTCAAATCCGGGAGGTCAATAAGGAATTCAAGATAGAGGGCCTGTTTTGCATTTCATAAACTTTTCCATAAAAACATTTTGCATTTAATATGCAGTCACAAAAATTCAGAATCAAACTGAGATCAATATATGTAATCGATAGGAAAAGCAAAGAGGGTGTGTGAGATCTAATTCCAGATAAAACAGTGATACCTACTGTATGCAATAAATGTCAAAGGAGCCGGTCTTCCCAGGTTGAGCGGCCCACATGACAACACCAACGTAGGCAGTTGAGCAACTTTCCACGCCGTGATCATTTCCCATTGCAATACTATGAACACACGTGACCAAGCTATGAGGTGAGGGTTTCTTTTAAGGGGAAGTTCTCCATTTGATCTCTGTCCTAGTATAATGCTCTTACCCACAAGAAGCTGAGCACACTAATGGACACAACAGGATGCACCAAAGCCCTGCTTATATTCCAGCTCAGGGTGTTATCTGAACAACATTTTAAAGCAGAGACAACACAAACACTTTTAGATGTTCTTTTATCACCACTAAAGAGGAAAGTCACTTTGAAAGTGAGGAGAGTGCAGTTACGCTGCTTTCAGAGAGACAAACCACCCTCTAGCCAAATGTTAGAACGATGAGCTTCTCTTTGTCTACAAACATGCAGTTATCAGAAAAAACATGAAAACGGAGCATAGGAAAGAGGAGGGGACCGTGAAAGGCAAGGAGCCGAATAACAGCAGATGAGAGAGAAGGAGACGTAAATGAGGACAGATGAAGAAAGGTAGAGTTAGTCTGTGGCATGTCTCTTGATGAAGGACTATTTCTCTCCTTTCTTTTTAGAGATTGCTTTTTCATCCCACCCTCCCTCTGTTTGTTCCTCTCATTACTCACTCTGATGTTTGCCCTGGCACTGCCGGGATGGCAGAAATGGCCATCACAACAGGAACTGTCTGGGTCCCCTGCCCGGATACTGGTCTAATTCACAGGGAAAGTATCAAGCCATGTAGTTTCATACAGTGTGCTGTTTCACATCATGCTACGAGTGTTCTTATAGTAACATTACTAAACCCACAGAGACTCCACAGCAGTCAGGTTTTTTTCCCCTTTCAAAGTGAGCTAACTCAAGCCGGAATCCGTAGAGCAGACAAAGATGCCACGATTTTAACTTTAAAGCTGCACAGGTTAATTTGGCTCTCCTGCAACCCCAGGTGTTAGCGAGAAATGAGCTTAACTTCTGTCAGATAACTTGTGACTTTTAGAAAACAATGCGTCCCTCTGTCCTAAATTTCTTTCTTCAGAAAGCGGTGATGGTGAAAAAAATCTTTTGTATTTGCTCATGTTAAGGAAAAAGTCTTGCTTCCCGTATTTGATGAAGTTCCTGTTGAACCAGAATGCTGGGCGGGAAAAACTAAAAGGAGGAGTCACTAAAGTTTAAAGCCAGGGGCAGGTTTATTTGATGGGAGTGGAGGACAGGGGTCACTGATTGAAAGTCTGTGATAGGGTTATTGGGTGGAATGTTTTATTTACAACTACCATGCAGCATGAGGTCATCCGTAAAGATAAGACAGTTTTCCAGGGTTTGAAAGTAATGGACTTGGACTTGTTTTCCTGTCACGGGTCTGTACGTTTTTCTGTTGGATGTTTGGGCGTGTTAGATACTGAAAAACTCAGAGTTGGTGGGGATGTAATAGTCTACTACTCTTTGTCACAACCACAAATTATAGTTTTGAGTGATCTTGGAATTACTAAATTGTAACATATGCTTGACTGCAAATGAATGTCCAGTTGCCAAAGCCCTCTGAGTGGTGGGAGATTTTTTTTTGTACTAAAATCCATTGTTCTTCATTTGGGTTGTGTGTGTGTGGTGGTGATGACATGATGAGTAACTCCATAGTCTTACTAAGTAATCTCTCTCAGTATTCAACCATGCCACCTATTCTGCCCCTCATTGTTGTGCGCTTTTTGTAGCTATAAATAGCTCTTTAGGAGTTGAGACAGGCTGTCTAAATTTACTGGCCCATTCTCTCTTATAGTCATACAGTTTTGGTGGGTGGGGGCTGATGACTCAGCACCACGTGGATGTCTGTGTGAAGGTGATGTGGGCGGGGCCAATATAGAAACGCTTGGCTGTTGGGATCAACTGAATTCTCCCTGAACCTGTCTGTGCGTAACAGAGAGACAGAGAGAGAGAGAGAGAGAGAGAGAGAGAGAGAGAGAGAGAGAGAGAGAGAGAGCAGAACAATTGTATATTCGAGCATACATGTTCCATTGATTTTCTGTTTCTGCTGACATATTTTTTTTGTTTTACTTGAGGGAATAAAAAGTGTTGGGGGACATTAACACTGTGCAACTGCAGAGCGTCACATCCACCTCATTGGTTTGCATTTCAAAACTGATATGTGTCCACAATGTCAAGCTCAAGGCAAATAAAATATCAGGTTTCTGATGTTGTCGGTCCAGTCCTGCCAGTGAACTCTGCAGTGCCTGAGACTGAAATGTAAATAACGAACTCAAAGCATTTTAATTCCGATCCTTTTGTGACTTGCGTGTCCACTGCACGCACTGCAAAACCATACCGTCTCACTTCTTTTTGTTGTGGGTGTGGATGTGTGTGTGTGTGTGTGTGTGTGTGTGTGTGTGTGTGCGTGTGTGTGTGTGTATGTTTGGGAATTCACCTGGCTGACGTCACACACGAACTGCTTCGCACATTGAGTCGCAGTACAAAGTCAGTCACAGACGGAGAGAGAGGGAGCACGAAGTAACAGCTCGAGTAACGACTTGAACACTTCCTTAAACTACTGGTGAAGATTTTTTTCTTTTTAAGTCAGTCCTTCGGGAGAACTGCGGTTCCAAAAAAAACTCAAACCCGCGACAAACAAAGACACTTTTCCAGCTCGGCGGAAAGAGGTAAGTCTCTGCGAGAAGAGGTTCATTGTGTTTTTGGACGGAGAAGAAAAAAAAGTACACGGTGTTGTTTGACAGCACTTGGTTACAAAGCACTGCGTGTCAGAGGAGTTGCCTGTTTTTTGTTTTTTTTTACTGTGGGCGCGCTTTGGCTCGTGCTTTGTCGCGTAAAAGAAGCAAAGCTCGACTGCAAAAACCTCGGTTGACATCATTAGTAGCATTAATGTGACTGTCTGTTGGGAATGAGAGGAGTTTGCTGTCGAAGGATGTCTGCCTCTCTCGCCGTG
>NW_027176428.1:1427176-1657176 GCF_023349555.1 Cebidichthys violaceus | reverse complement strand
CACTGTCTGCCCATAAACACTGGTTGCCTGGTCTACACGTTTAAGATTGTTGTCCCGTTGGATTTTCCCCTTAAATTGAAGGACTGTAGAGTAAAGAATGGGCTACAGGTTCCCCCAATATAGATGCATGCAACGCATACTCTTTTTGGTGTAAATAAGCCTTCCTTCTAATTATGTAGCAAAGGGGTTAAACTTTCAATAGTGTTGTGTTGTCAAACAATCACACTGTAGAGAGAGACTGAATCTCTTTCAGCTGTTCTGCAGGCGGCTCTATGACTGACAAATTAGCACAATTTCCGTATCGGGATTAATACTGTACATTAATAATCGCTTCCTTTTTGATTGGAGGATTTCCCAGTCAACTATGCTGCTAGCAGAATTCAAGGTGCTGCAGGAAGGAAGGAAACTCCGTTGTTGTTGCTCTCTGTGTAATTGTACCCGTCTGCGTTCATTCCTACTGATTTTAAAGGTTGACATGCAAAACAATTCCCCAACCTGCTGGACCTGCTTGATCACTTGTTCCACTAAATGACAGTCCCACTAATTCAGCGCATACCAAACACTTGACGTTGTTTGTGATGCTTCAGAGAACATGACTTTGATGATTAGTCTATCTATTGTAGACAGTCACGCATCTCTGTCTCCAGCAATGCGCTGCATAAATGCATGCAGTGTAATGGAATATTGGTTTCACGTCATTCCTACTAAAAGTCACTTTTCTTGTTGTGTAATAATCTGCTTATTGTATTATCTACTTGCTAAATTGTGTGGTTCTGCTGTCCTGTTCATCACATGAATAACTTGAGGTTGTCATTGTTAAATGCTGATTCTGAAATATATTGCACTGAAAGCTTAAGTTATGTAGTTCATATAACCTCCTTAGAGCTGATACAACGGGTGACGAGGATTTTCTCATCAAGTCAAAGTGACCTTTAATGACATGTTCCTTACTTGTGGCTGTATCTTGTGAAGGCAAGTCTGGTTCTATCATTGAGTCAGATTTCTCCTCATGGCCACTGGCCTGCCTTCCACTGTGTTTTTTTTTTTTCTCTTTCCCTCCCTTCTGCTCTTTTACTCTACCCACCCCTTCCCCGACTGCATGTGCTCATTTTTTCCACTCTCTCTGGAGAAACAAGGCTCTCTTTTCTTTGTAGAAATGTCTGTGTATGTGTAGGCCTACATAAGAGACTGTGTGTGTGAAGTGGACTCTAAAAATGTATGTCTATTTCACATCTGGCAAACTCAATAACTGTGATTAATATTATTTTTGTGTGTGTCTGTATGTTGTGAGCTTGCGTGGGCTGTATTATGAGAGCTGGAGAATGGTTTCTCGACCCTCCTGACCTCACTCAGAAACCGATGTGTGACAGGCTAGCAGGGTCACTCAAAGACTACAACAGCAACGTCAAGCGGCGTGTCATTCTCCTGAAAATGCACAATATCCAAAATGTAATTCGCTAAGAGATGTAAAGATGTAGCCAACTTGCATTCTCTATCGCATTAGTCTTATCTAAAAAATGCAACACGGGCCTAGGCACCATTTATAAATACAAATGGAACTCTTTATACTGTTTTCATATGAAAACAATGTCTTTACTTCAGCTTAATAATGGGGTCCACTTTTCCTTTGACTTTTGACAGCGCCTTAAAGTTTTCCTTTATCGTCCATCTTGACCCCACTTACACCTGAGCAGTGATTTTGGAACAATACAGAGTGGTGTGACGGCTCTGTGGTTCGTCTTTCGCATCGCAACACAAAGGTCCTGGGTTTGAATGAACTGGCTGAAGGCTTCTTTCTGTGGAGATGTTGGAGGTTTCCTCCAAAGTCTTTGAATTAGAAAATCGCTTGTCTGTATTTCAAATAATTTGTCTTAGCTGCAACCAGCAGTTACTGAAAAGGTCACCATCAGTCACTACCAAAACTGTAAGTCAAAGACTTTGTTCTCGTGCCATTCTGGTAGCATGTTAACTTTAAAATAAACTGGACTGTTTGACATTCTTTCACCTATTTTCTGGCTACTGAGTAACCTCTTGACTTTTGGAGCAGTTAGGGGGGCTAATTCCTCTCTGATTCCTCCTACACACTACGTATCCAGAGTCAATTTATCAAGAATTATGTTCAGCTGCACACATTCATACTGCTGAACGTACATTAACACCTGAGATCTGTTCAGTGCAGTAACATCTTGTATTGCTAAGCAGCTCCACATAGTGATTTAGAAAGAATCTGGAGAATTAAGAGACAAGGTTTCCACTTTCAAAAACCTTTCAGCACAGTAAGAACATTCTTAAGAACCGAATGCTTTCTCTCTCTTAAAATTCTGCATTTAGAGTGTCACTCAGCTCAAATAATCATTGTGGCTACCTTTTGTAGGCTGAGCAGCACACGTGTACATATTTCACAGCACACACCGGTTCAGTCACTCAGGACCTGAGCTTGACATTCAGCAATGTGAACATGAACACAAATAAAACTCATCCCTTTGTGGATGATTAATTATGAAAGCAAACGGGGGGGGGGGGCAGGGCTGCAGTACATTCCTGCCCAGGAGTTTATGTGAGAGAAGGACATGTTTCTGTGCATTACTGTGCAGAAATGCCATTTCATAGGGAAGCTAAAACACCATTGTGTTGTAAAATGAGAGATCACAGGTGTGCCATGTTGCTGAAGTGACTATTAAACCAAGATTATGTAAATGGTGCAAGAGACTGAAGCTACGCGAGATCAAGTTAAGGAACTTAAACGCTCACAAAATGTGCAGTGTGGAGGAATTCTGTGGGGTTTTGTTGCTGCTTTAGGATTTTGGATGTGAGCTGATGTGCTCTCTTGGTCCTTCTAGTCTGTGATGTGGCGTATATGTGTGTGGTGTGAAACCGCTTTAGTAACGGGAAAGGTTCAGTAAGTGATTGTGATTGCAGTTCCATTGCAGAATCCGTTCATTAACGCTTTGTACTGCTTTATAGAGAGACTCTGCCACACCACTTGATAATGATTGTGTTAAAATGTATAGAATGCACCAGGTCAGCTGGGTGGGTTAAGAGTGACTGCTGTTCAAACCCCACAAGAAGCACTTTAAGAGGAAGTGGATGAAACGCATGGAAACGAGTGCTGAACAAATCTGTCAGTGGAGCAATTCAGCTTAGATGAAGCAAGCGGGTGGATGCTTTTGCAAGCTGTGGTTTCTGTTTCAGTTCTGGTAATTTTTGAAATTAAGTGTAAAACTCTTAAGAATGAATACATGTTAGCACAACTAATACATCAAAATACCTGTTGTGTAAGGTGAATACCTTTTTACAAATGAGTTGAAGTAGGTCATTTGTCTTTGTCAGCGTAATAGATCTAATTCTGCATTTTTCAAATTTGGCCTGATGCTAGTCTAGATTGATTCAGAACTAAGTAGAGACATCAATGTAAAAACGTTAAAGTAGCAAAGAGACTTCACTGCTTATCTTTTACCCTTTTTTTTGTTGTCTTTTTCCCAAACATTGAGACTGTTTGTTTGTTTGTCTTGGAATTGTGATCCTGATTTTCTGTTTCTCTCTGGAAGTCCCAAACTGTGCACATGACAGCCGGATAAAAAGGAATGAGTCAATTTCTTCTTTCCTCATTAATGGCAGGTAGTTTCCGAAGTTGTGTCTTAAGTTGAAACTTCCTCTGTGTTTCGCATCTGAGGACGCTGTTGGGCTCACTCTCTCTTCCTTCTTGTTTTAAGTGCAGAACTTAAGCAATCCAAGTACTTGTGTGTATCGAAAATCACAAATTTGCCTCAAAGGGCTTTACAATCTGTGCATACCACACTCTCGCTCTCTCCTCTGACCATATTGACCATATTGTGTGTGTGTGTGTGTGTGTGCGACGTTCTAACTGTGGCTCTTTTGTTCTTGAAGGTGAGTAGTCACCATGGCACCCTTCCTGCGTATCGCCTTCAACGCTTATGACGTGGGCGTTCTGCCTCCTCTGACTGAACCTCCCAGCTGCGCCGTCAAGATGAAGGAGTCTGTCAACACAGGTATACACACACACGCACGCGCGCGCGCACGCGCAGTCATAATTTTACCTAGATAGGGGAGCTCCACAGTGAGCAGCGAGACCTGACGTCCCAAGTTCAATTGCTTTAACAGCCACCATCTGCTGAGCTCACACAAATCCACAAGCAAACTCTGCACCTCCAGGCACTTTGTGCAGTAATTGCTCCGCTGCTGTGACTTTACTGAGAGAGTAAAAGACCAAACATTTTATTCCTACTGATCATTTTTCACAGAGCGAGGAAAGACCTTGGTCCAGAGGAAGCCCACCATGTACCCACCCTGGAAGTCCACTTTCGATGCTCACGTCTATGAGGGGCGAGTCTTAGAAGTGGTCCTCATGCAGAGTACCGAGGAAGCGTTGGCCAAGGCCACGGTTGGAGTGTCTGTACTGGCAGAACGCTGTAAGAAGTCCAAGACCAGCGGCCGTGCTGAGTTCTGGTTGGACCTGCAACCTTCAGGGAGGGTCCAGATGGCTGTGCAGTTCTTCCTCGAGGACACTGATGCAGGTAAAACTGCTGCATCTTAAAGCCTCTGGAAACCTGGTTTGAAATGTTTCGTATTATACTAACATTAGATATGCATGACTGAATAAGTCTGTTAAAGTTCAGAAAAAAACATTCTTTGATATTTAATTGTTAAGAGTATTTCAATCAAAAGTCTAACCTGCTTAATCAGGACCATGTGGGTGTGGTTTGATCAGATTAAAGTGACAGTGGCCCAGCAATTTCAGAGAGCAACTACACAACTGTAATCACATTTAGATTCAAATATTGCTGAATCCTGTTTGGAAATATGTGACATCACAGCATCACCTTTTTCTCTATGAGCCCAAACCAGTTGAAACTGGTTAGAACAGCACAGACCTACATCTCCCATGTGAAATAACTAAAACTATTCAAACTTAGCCAAGAAATTGCATGTTGTTTTAGAACCCTACCACTTGAAGAAATTTTGAATTAGCCAATAACATCACTCTGCATTAAAAAGCAAGTTCCCTGACCGGGAATCGAACCCGGGCCGCGGCGGTGAGAGCGCCGAATCCTAACCACTAGACCACCAGGGACTGCTGTCATAGGAGTGGAATATAGTGGGGGAACCACCATAGGTCTCAGAAAAGAGCCCCTTCCCCCTCTTTTTTTCGCTCCCTCCCCTTTCAACCACACTCATGTAGATCCACAGCAAATCACTCTCCTTCAGTGTCTATATGTGCCCTGTATTCACGGAGATTCTATGATTGCCTATCTAGTGTTCATTTCATTGCACAACCACAGCTAAACATGTTGGTTATTGTGAACCTCTCTGGAGAGTGTGGAGTCGTCATGCTCTGGGCCAGCTGCCCTGCAATAAACTGCCTGCCTCAAACTGCCAAGGGTTAATCCGCATGCTGACATGTGTCAAATTAAGCTTGTCAGCTGACTACAGTTGTGGCTGTATAGCCAATGCTATCACAGTCCTTTAAGGTCATTTAGGCAATTAGCCTCAGGGATGTCAGTACTTTGAAAATGTAGCAAACACACTGAACACAGCAATATATATATATATATATATATATATATATATATATATATATATATATATATATATATATATATATATATATATATATATATATATATATATATATATATATATATATATATATATATATATATATATATATATATATATATATATGGCACAGCACATGTAACAAGAAGGGTTCATTCCTGCTTATCTTGCTACAGTGTACAAATGTCTTGACAATGACTACTCTGGATCATATCGTATATCAGTCCTATATTGGTATTTTATTAGAGATTAAATATATTTGTCTCATTCTTTATTTTATGCTTTTTTATTATGTGTTTTAATGCAGAGTTTTAGATCTCAGTGGTCTATCCTTTCAGGAATGAGGCGGGGGAATTATTGAGATTTTTTTGGTACAATAAGGCCACTTTAAGATATTCAACAGCACCTCAAACGGTCTCTCACTGGCAGCTTGAGTTCAAAATTATATAATCATCATTATCTGCTTTCAAAAACCTATTTTAGTTTCACTTCAGCTGTAAGAAGCAGAAGTTAAGCAGAGCACTACTGACCAGCAGTGTAGCAACTGCTAGCTCACCGCCCCAGACAGGGAACCTCGTCTATGGTTGTCACTGCTGTCTGCCAACATGGGAGTGGGATCGGGTGAGATTTACAAAGGGTGGATTTCTGCGTGGGAGTAGCACAGTCGGGGTTCACTGTTCAGGGTTGGAGAGGGTCATGAGAGAGGTGTGTGTCTGCTGTTATGAGGGTTAGGCTCCATACTCCCATCAGCTCCCTCCTACACACTCCACAGGTTTCCTGAAAAGCTGCCCGTAGTATTTTTAGGTCTGTGTGAAGAACCCTCAGCGCTGTCTGTCTTCTTTCTCTTGCCCTCACTCTCACTCCCACCGCCTTGGCTCAGCTCACTGACGCGCTTTCCAAACATAAACATCTGTCTGTGGAGTGGCAGAGAGGAAATTAGTTTATCTCGCTCTCCTCATCACTCTTCCCACTTTTCCTTGTCTATCTATTGTCTCTTTTAAGGCTACTCCTTTTATGAATTGTCCCTCTATCTCTTCTCTCCCTCACCCCCGTTCACCCATTTACCCTCCCGATCTCTCTCTGAGTTGTTTGCCTTCTTTGTTTACCTCTCTCACGCCTCTTTTGCTGTGGTCTCTGAGTGACTTTTGACCCCACCCCGCGTCAGTCGAAGCCGCTTATACAAAATGGCATTTTTCAGTGTTTACCCCGCATTTAGCAGCAGTATCGGAGGCTCTCTTCTATAGCTAGTAGGGCTTTTTGACTAAATAGCCCTTGGCTATTAGAGCTGATGACTAATTTGTGATAATACACACTGTGGCGTCGTTTAAGCAACGTCAATAAAGCTCATCAGCTAGATTGTAAAAGATTTGGGTGGTTAAATAATTCCAACTCACTGTATCATTTTTCTTTTTCTTTTGGAAATCAATAAAACATGTATTTGGATAATACTGCACTTTAAAGCTGTTTGAATAACATAGAGGTATAAATACAGTAGTTTGATTTGTAAATCAATCTCTCCCCTCAGTGTCGTGTCAGCCATCAGTGAAGGGTTCTTGCGAGGATGGATTCACGACCCTCAACAGGAGGAGAGGAGCTTTCAAGCAGGCCAAAGTTCACATCATCAAGAACCACGAGTTTTCCGCCACCTTCTTCAGCCAACCAACCTTCTGTTCTGTCTGCAGAGAGTTTGTCTGGTGAGATGCCATGTTACATCTGTCACTATTATGTCATCAAATACTTCTTTTACTTTGACCTATTTTGAATATGTTAGTAATTTCCAATGTTACTCTTCCTGGGCACGACTTATCCAAAAGCAGACAATGTTCCTGTCTCCTTGTTTTTCTGCATTAATATTACACAATATTACACAATATTACACTGGCACAGCTTTGATAATTCCAGACCGTTTAAGATGTCACCTACTGTATGTTCTCTGGCTATCAAATGAGACAAAAGACATCCGTTGTCCAATAGGAAAAGTCCAGCCCCCCCACGGGTGCTTCTCAAAAGACCAATTAGTAGCGGTTCTAGTTTCCTTAATGGAGCAGTGTGGGGGGTTTGTAATGGGAGAAACAGCAGCAGGACTGCTATTGTGAGAATGAGTCACTGTCTTGGGAAGTCCCACAAAGCTGTCATGTTGCCTTCCAACTATGTCAGCAGCACAAACCAAGCTCCTACTACTACCATATCCCACTTAGAGGCAGGCAGAAAGAAAGAAATCTGATGTTTTCTTCAGTTCTTTGCGCGTGTGTGTGTGTGTGTGTGTGTGTGTGTGTGTGTGTGTGTGTGTGTGTGTGTGTGTGTGTGTGTGTGTGTGTGTGTGTGTGTGTGTGTGTGTGTGTGTGTGTGTGTGTGTGTGTGTGAGAGAGAGACTGTGACTCTTTGGCCAATTATCATCTTAGCATTTTTAGACATATAAAATTCAATCTCATGAACTGACACGTGAAAGATATCTTCCAGTTATGGTGTTAACAAATAAAACCCACGAGTCTTTGCTGTGCCAACTCCAGTAACGAGTGTCCCATGCTTTTCCCATGCTTGATTTTGCACTTGCATAATACTTTGGAGAAGAGTTTTCAGAGAGTACAGATGTAGTTTGGTAGCTTTTGCATTAAGGATTAGGTAAATGTGTGCTTTACTGCTGCCAATTATCTGCACGGTAGCTACAGTACGTCACTGTCATAACCACAAGCCTACTATTGAAAAACCATTCTGGATTTATTGCTTTAATATGAGCAACCATATTTTTCTTAGTAATGGCTGAAGAAAATCCTTTTTCTGCTTCATCTCACCCTTTACAAAAATTAAATTACATTCCCTTTCTCCCCATACAGGGGGCTCAACAAGCAAGGCTACAAGTGCAGACGTGAGTGTTTTCACTAAACGCTATCTGCATTTTTATCACATTTTACCCTTTTGTATTCTTCACAGTTAACAAAATATTTATTCATTTGTTTCGCCCAGAATGCAATGCGGCAATCCACAAGAGATGCATCGATAAAATCATCGGCAAGTGCACTGGGACAGCAGCCAACAGTCGGGACACTGTGGTGAGCAAAGTTAATGTTCTCCAACATCGGTGCAAAACCTCACCTCAGATCTGACACTCTTTCAATTTAGAGCATTTAGGCACTGCTATTAAGTAGTCCATTAATCATTCATGTAGTCCATGTGTTTTTTCCTTACTCAAAAACAATGCAAACTGTTTTTCATGAGTCAACTTAATTCAGAAGTTTACAAACAACATCAGCATATAGATTAAATAAGGATTGGCTGTGGAATTTCATTAATCTAAAAAGCAACTAAAACTGGTAAAACATAGTCCCACATGTGTCTACTTTATTATCAGATAGCAGCTTCCTGTGTGTTTAATGGATCTCTGCGTGCTTGTAGTTCCAGAAAGAGCGCTTCAAGATTGATATGCCGCATCGCTTCAAGCAACATAACTATAAGAGCCCCACTTTCTGTGACCACTGCGGCAGTCTGCTCTGGGGTCTCTATAAACAGGGCCTTAAATGTGAAGGTAATGTGTTTTTATACTCTGTCTTCAAATGAAATGTCTGCCTTTCTCCTGCCTCCTTCCATGCCCATGACTTCTTTTCTCTTTCATTGTATCGCCACATGACAAATCCATTTTTCATACCTCTGACCAGACTGCGGCATGAACGTACATAGTAACTGTCAGAAAAAAGTGGCCAATCTGTGTGGAATCAACCAGAAACTACTGGCAGAGGTTCTGTCTCAAATCGGCCAGGTTTGTACTCTAACACATGTTTATTTCAGTGTACGTGGACTTTCTTTTCATTTTATGCCAGTCAGCGATAAATAAAATGTAAATTACTAATTGTTGATGTGCAATGTCAAGAATATTCTAACAAACTTTTTTTCATCCCCAGAAATCAATCAAGAAGTCTGATGACTCCAATTCAGAAGATATTGGGATCTATCAAGACATCAATAGTGCAACAGTAGACCCTAGTGGTAAGATGGGTTCATTGTAGCGCACACTGTAATACAAAGTTGTTTGGTTTAAATCAAGTTTTGTCATTAAAGGTAAATTAGGAATAGTAATGTTGTGATTGTCTTTTTAACTTTATTCACATCCTCAAATCTGTATCCTTTGTTTGAGTTTGCATGCATCTTTGCATTCAGGTTTGCATACGTATTTACTCTGTGTGCAAATGTGCACTTATAGCAGACAGCAAGGCAGGTGAGGGTTTGGGCCCAGGCTCACCTGCAGTTCCCCGGGTACGCCTCAACATGAACCACCTGGTATTCCACAAGGTGCTGGGAAAAGGCAGCTTTGGCAAGGTAGGCCCCATGGTCCCCGTCTTTAGATCCTTTCCTGAATTTTACATAAAATGATTGTCGACATAAAAATGGAAAACACGTCAAACATTATACAGACATGTTATACCAATGTTATAACACATATATGGTGAAAAACATATATGTGAATGTAACCTTTGTAGATGACCATTATCTACCAAATATGACTATGAAAACGACTGATAGTCCATATCTCTCATCAAAAGAAGAGTGAAATGATGAAAGCTGAATTATAACTCAAGCGAGCTCTCAAGGATGCACACTTTGAAGACGAGATTCTTATTATGTTATCATGTCTTGGTAATCATCATCCTTCCTTAAACCATATTTGATATCATTTTTTATTTGTGTTCATTTTATAATTAATTCATTTATGACCAGCTCAGCTGTAGTTTACCTGTTTTTTTTGATCAACCAGGTTTATTAGATCAATACATCTACTCACGGCCCGCTACATGACTTCCCTCACATCGATGTTGGGGGTGGTTTTCAGATGAGAAAAGAGTTTGGTTATTTATCAATCACTATAGATGCTAGGCAACATTTGACAAAGACATACACGCTACATGAAGGTTGACCTATTTGAGAGAACAGAGAAGCAGATGATGGAAGGTTCATCTTTTCAGTGAGATCAAACATCCAGTGTCCATGTAAGATCACCAAAAGAGGGGGAAAGATATAGATAACCTCTTTGTTTTGATTTTGCCTTTGCTATTCTCCATGAAACTGGTGTCATCACACTGATGAAGTACTCACTCTAAGTGGCTTTTGACACCCCAGGTGCTGCTGGCAGAGCTGAAGGGACAGGGCCAGTACTTTGCTGTGAAGGTCCTGAAGAAGGATGTTGTTCTCATGGACGACGACGTGGAATGCACCATGGTGGAGAAGAGAGTCCTGGCGCTCGCCTGGGAGAACCCCTTCCTCACACACCTCTACTCCACATTCCAGTCTAAAGTAAGCACACGGATACTGAACATCTACTAGTAAAACCTATAAAAGCATGTTCTCTGATAGGGAATCAACCCAGGCATCAGTGACACTAGTCACAACTCCCAGTTGTTGATAAAGACCCACACTCCCAGCCCCCCTTGTCTGAATCCATTCTCTCTGTCACACACACACACACACACACACACACACACACACACACACACACACACACACACACACACACACACACACACACACACACACACTCTCTCTTCATGTCTAATTTGCCGGCGACAGCGAGCTGACAATAAAGTGTTGTTTGCACAGGAGCACCTCTTCTTTGTAATGGAGTACCTGAATGGAGGCGACTTGATGTTCCACATCCAAGACAAAGGCCGTTTCGATCTCAACAGAGCCACGTGAGTATACAAGAACACCACTCAAAAGAACTATGAGCAATACAGCAACTGTCATTTTCCACATTGGGAGGATCTGTAACTATCTCTTGAGCGCAGTAAAGTTGTGATTTAATAGTTGTTTTGCATATTTCAACATTCAGATTCTACGCTGCTGAGATAATAGTGGGACTGCAGTTCCTCCACTCAAAAGGAATCATCTACAGGTGAGATCCCACAGCCATTCTGCACAGATGTCTGCAGTCTATATATTTAACTTGTTACTGCAACCGAGGAGGCGGGAACTGAATCTCTTTTTCTGATTTTTGACTACTGTACTCCAAACAGAAAATACTGTACTGGAAATGGTTGTACATTGTATATATCTCTTCCTGTGTCTTTCCTCAGAGATCTGAAGTTGGACAATGTGATGCTGGACAAGGACGGACACATCAAGATAGCAGACTTTGGCATGTGCAAAGAGAGTGTGTTTGGAGACGCCAGAGCCACCACGTTTTGTGGGACACCGGACTATATTGCACCAGAGGTTAGATTCAGCGCCGGGCTTACGTTACATTTCATACCACTACTTTTTCATCAAATTCCTTAAAAAAATATATATACAGTTGTGGTCAAAAGTTTACATACACTTGTAAAGAACATAATGTCATGGCTCTCTTGAGTTTCCAGTTATTTCTACAACTCTGATTTTTCTCTGATAGAGTGATTGGAACAGATACTTCTTTGTCACAAAAAACATTCATGAAGTTTGGTTATTTCATGACTTTATTATGGGTTAACAGAAAAAGTGATCAAATCTGCTGGGTCAAAAATAGACATACAGCAGTGCTAATATTTGGTTACATGTCCCTTGGCCATTTTCACTTCAATTAGGCGCTTTTGGTAGCCATCCACAAGCTTCTGGCAAGCTTCTCGTTGAATCTTTGACCACTCCTCTTGACAGAATTGGTGCAGTTCAGTTAAATTTGATGGCTTTCTGACATGGACTTGTTTCTTCAGCATTGTCCACATGTTCTCAATGGGATTTAAGTCAGGACTTTGGGAAGGCCATTCTAAAACCCTAATTCTAGCCTGATTTAGCCATTCCATTACCACTTTTGATGTGTCTTTGGGGTCATTGTCCTGTTGGAACACCCAACCGCGCCCAAGACCCAACCTTCGGGCTGATGATTTTAGGTTATCTTGAAGAATTTGAAGGTAATCCTCCTTCTTCATTATCCCATTTACTCTCTGTAAAGCACCAGTTCCATTGGCAGCAAAACAGCCCCACAGCATAATACTACCACCACCGTGCTTGACGGTAGGCATGGTGTTCTTGGGGTTAAAGGCCTCACCTTTTCTCCTCCAAACATATTGCTGGGCATTGTGGCCAAACAGCTTGATTTTTGTTTCGTCTGACCACAGAACTTTCCTCCAGAAGGTCTTATCTTTGTCCATGTGATCAGCAGCAAACTTCAGTCGAGCCTTAAGGTGCCGCTTTTGGAGCCAGGGCTTCCTTCTTGCACGGCAGCCTCTCGGTCCATGGAGATGCAAAACACGCTTGACTGTGGACACTGACACCTGTGTTCCAGCAGCTTCTAATTCTTGGCAGATCTGCTTTTTGGTGGTTCTCGGTTGACTCTTCACCCTCCTGACCAATTTTCTCTCAGCAGCAGGTGATAGCTTGCGTTTTCTTCCTGGTCGTGGCAGTGACAAAACAGTGCCATGCACTTTATACTTACAAACAATTGTTTGCACTGTTGCTCTTGGGACCTGCAGCTGCTTTGAAATGGCTCCAAGTGACTTTCCTGACTTGTTCAAGTCAATGATTCGCTTTTTCAGATCCATGCTGAGCTCCTTTGACTTTCCCATTGTAGCGTTTGTGGGCGTTTGTATCCAATGAGCCCTATTTAAATGGCCTCAGAGAAGTCACCAGCTGTAGTCACTCATAATCACTCACAAGAAGTTAAGAGGCCATGCTATGAAGCTCATTTCATTGACACAACTTTCTAAGTCACCAAAATTGCTAATTCATGTTGCTGTATGTATATTTTTGACCCAGCAGATTGTGTCACTTTTTCTGTTAACCCATAATAAAGTCATGAAAGAACCAAACTTCATAAATGTTTTTTGTGACAAAGAAGTATCTGTTCCAATCACTCTATCAGAGAAAAATCAGAGTTGTAGAAATAATTGGAAACTCAAGAGAGCCATGACATTATGTTCTTTACAAGTGTATGTAAACTTTTGACCACAACTGTATATGTTTAGAATATATATATTCTTGTCACTAATGTCTAAAGTGTTTTTGTGAAACTGTCTCTCCTCTCAGATCCTGCTAGGACAGAAGTACACCTTCTCAGTAGACTGGTGGTCTTTTGGCGTGCTGGTGTACGAGATGCTGATCGGTCAGTCGCCGTTCCAAGGCGACGACGAGGACGAGCTTTTTGAGTCCATCAGGTCGGACACCCCTCACTACCCTCGGTGGATCCCCAAGGAGGCCAAGAACCTCATTGAACTGGTACCTGACAGGATACATTTGTTATTATTAGGCGCACTTTGTTCCACATAGGCAGACACAGTGTTTACATTATTCACAATAATTGATTTCAATGCGGACACTCCTCCTCATCAATGTCTGTCTTTTTTGTCCCCATCATCACTCCAGTTGTTTGAGCGAGATCCCAGTCGCAGGTTGGGTGTGGTGGGCGACGTCCGTGCTCATCCGTTCTTCAAAACCATCAACTGGCAAGCACTGGAAAAGAGAGAAATGGACCCTCCTTTTAAGCCCAAAGTGGTATGAGTCTATGAGTGTTTTTTTTTTAAATATGATTGTATGAATCCAGCATGCCGATTACTTCAGTGTGCTTCGTTACATTAGCTTAACTTAACTTAACCCTGACCTGCCACCCACAGAAATCCCCCAGTGACTGCAGCAACTTTGACCGAGAGTTCCTGAGCGAGAAGCCGCGGCTCTCCCACGCAGACAAGAACCTCATAGATTCCATGGACCAGACAGCGTTCGCTGGCTTTTCCTTCATCAACCCCAAACTGGAAAACATGATTAGCAAATGAAAAAAACGAAATGTCTCCTTTGGGAACACGGTCTTAGCCCTGGACTTGGAAATAGGCTTGAAGTTCAACTGGATGGATAACAAGAACATGAAAATATTTGGGCTTGAGACTTCTTTAGTTCTTCCATCAGAGGACGAGAGCTAAAGTGAAACCAGGATGTATGCTGCCGTCTAAAGCAAAAATCTTGTCTCGGCTGTCAAACTGTATAGGTGTATAAAAGAATATAAAGCTCCAGGAAATGAAGGGAGATTCTTATAATCAATGCTGGGGTGGATAGTCAATGATGCATTCTGTCTTTTCTTACTTTTCTGTCATTTTTCCTCGTGATGACACCTTGAATCTAAACAAATAATCGAATGTACTGTATTTGGATTCACATGATTTAAATCCCTCTGAATTCAAGGAATGTTATTGCAGAACTGAATAACTTCCTCCATCACTTACTGCACTGTCTTGAGAAATTGGAGGTACTCTAAGCACACCCCAGAGTCTCGCATCACCTGAAAAGCGTTAATCTGTTTTAAATTTTGTCAAGAATTTTAAAGTGCCCTTGGTGTCAAAGACCTCTTGATGAACATCAAACTGAAGCGTCATGCAAACAATCGCTCAGCACTTAAGATTGATTTTCTGCGCTGTCATCACTTATTGTACACAGCAATGGTATGGTACTTAACCTGTATATGTGTTGAAGGATGTTATTTTGTGTGGGAGGTATGGGCATTCCACTGTAAGCATTGGGTCTTTGAAATGTGTTATGTTGCTTTAATGTAGGGCTTTTAACATGAAAATAATAGTGCTGTATATGGAAAATTAATATGTATATTCCAATGAGCTGCCTGTGAGTTGTGGGCATTTTTTTTTTTTGTACTCATCTTTTACATCTGATTATAAATAAATACATTGTAAACTCTTAAATCCCTATCAGCCAGTGTCACTTGATCACATTTTGTATTTCATTTGCATTGTGTTGGAGACTGATGTATATCACACGGCTTCATGTGTAGACACTCTTTCAAAACAAAAATCCTATTGTAAAGACTAGCATACCATAGAAATTCCAGTACTAATCACTGCATTCCTGCTGTTATGGTGTGGTCCTCCGGTCGCTGCTGGTTTCCAGCCATTGTTTGCTAGATTTTAAGGAGCCGACATTGGACACAGCCTGTGGTGCCTCACCTCAGAAAATGTGAATTGCTTTGGAAGGGCACCAAAACAAAGTACCACAGGGATTTTGTCAGTGCATAAGAGAGAAAGACCTGCCTGGCTTTACTGACATCTAGTGGTCAGGTGACATAACTGCACCTCCTCGTGTGGACGAAAGGCGAGGAGACATTCCTGCAGTGCGCACGGCTTACGACCTGTCCTCGTCCTCTGTCTCCAGCAGTAATCCCCTTCCGACTGCAGGATGTGGACAGTGAACAAATAACTCACACGAGGCAAATAACAGCGACCTCCACTGAGCAATAAACCAAGTCAAGTAGTTGAGACGTTTGCCTTTATGCAAACAGCATTATAGACCAATGCAGCATTGAAGTTGCAGAACCTTAAAAAAATGAAATGACCCCACACATTTAAAAACCGAAATAATAAAAACAACAAATACGTGTTTTTTTTTCTCTGTTTATTTACTGAACCTAATTTCCTTAAAATAGTCGCCTGCAGTCTTTTGTTTGAAAGCTTATATATTGAGAGCGCCTCTGCAGTTAAATAAAATGACTGAATGAATTTAGGAGTAAATGCCTGCCCCCTTTTGATGTATTCATGGTTCTCCGATTGTTTCGGCTGTTCACGATCCGATTGTTTTTCTGTAGCTCATTTTTATTGTAGGCGACTGTTTTCCCCTCAATGCGTGCATATTTTTTTTTTCTTTTGTTAGGCATCCGAAGGGTTGGTCTATTGTGGAGGATTATAGCATATATATGGTCCAAGTGAGCGACAAAACATGTTTCAGGCTCTTTCTGGCTCACAGAAACGCTTTCCAAAACGAGAAATACGTGTATTTAATACATGAATCAGATTTATAACAGGAAATGGATGGACTTTGAGCATTGCACTCACAATGTGAAGGCATATTTCCAGCAGTTTCTCCCGCCCTCTCCTCCAAAAACCCGACTTGACAGCCTTGTGCAGCAGAAGTACCGAAACAGCGATGATATACAGAACTGAATTCAGTCATCATGACAGGGCGTTATTGTGACTGATTTAAAAAGCAATTGCCCATTCAGCCTTTTATTGGGAACTGTAGGGCTATTTTATTTACTTAAAAAATATAACAGTGAATGAAAATTAAGCAACTCGAGGTCACCTTCAATAACACAATCTACAGGCTACTTTATTCAAGAACAAATTGCTTTTTCGTGGCAAAAAGCACTCCTCCTATCGAAAGTGGGTCGATTAAATGTGCAATTAATTCCAGCTCAACCATTAACTAAGTGTTGATTCCGCTGGGGATAAAAAAATAAACCCCATTTAACGAGTAGACATGCTGACCCTCGTGTCTTTGTCAGAAATAAAGCAAACGAACATTATTCTGCTTTATTCTGTTCTTTTCTTTTGTGAGGTTTTCTAGATTTTTGGTCTTGATTCTTGACTGAGTGGTATTTTATTGTGTGTGTGAGTGTGTGAGTGAAGATGGAAGTCGGTAGCCGGGCTCAGAGGCATATAGGCGGCAGAACATGCGCAGTGGCCATTTGTGCCATATTGGGAACGAGGTCGTGAACGAGAACTGCGTCAAGCTAGCTGCACGCTACCGGAGCGACACCGGAAGTGTCGCGATTTATAACCCTCGACACAAAAAGAGCCACCGTTGCTCTGACGACGTCTTGCGACTTCCGCTCCCGTAGGCCATCTTATTTTGAAAAGCGCCACCGGGGGCTCTCAGTTTCTCATTCGCGTTAGCTCAAAACGTTGCTGCGAGCGAGCGAGAGAGCAGGCGAGAGAGGAACGGCATCTAAAAAACCGACTTGGAAAAACTACTTAGCGGTAAGGGGCGAATTTTGCGACTAAATATTCACATACTCTGTGTTGTCAGTCACACATCCCTCGCGGTGTTTCGCATAGTGGCGGTGCATTCGTCTTTTTTCCCGTCTCTCAAAAAGATGAGTCGGGCTCTGTCGAGTGTAAGCGCCCTTATTGCTCGTCAGCCTGCTCTTATTGCTCGAGCTGTGTGACGTTCAGTAACTTGACTCGGACACACGGGCGATTTTTTGTTGTTGTTACCATGTGTCCAATGAGTCCCACACGGCCGCTGTGCATTCACGACCGCGTGTTTATTTATTAGACAGCAATGTAATAAATCCCTGAATCGGTATGTGATGTTCTCCTCATTGTGAAAGTTAGACCGTCGGCGCTGTAGTCTCTCTCTCTCTCTCTCTCTCTCTCTCTCTCTCTCTCTCTCTCTCTCTCTCTCTCTCTCTCTCTCTCTCTGCGTTAGTGGCCCATCAATGCGGCGGTTAGTCTGTACAAGCGGTGCAATCTTAACGCTAGTTTCAGTTCAGGGACTGTGTGGGTCTCCTCCAGTGATTTTGCGCTCGTGTGTGTCACTATATTTATTATGTGGAAGCCTTACATAATGACGGTCGCACGACCTCAGCCGATTAGTGTATCTGTGCAGCTCTCACCTAAATAAACTAATGTGTTTATAAATGCCTTTAGCTTTCGGTGTGCTTTCAACAGCTGGTGGGCAGGAGGCTGCTCTGAAGGTTGTCGTTTTGTTGTTATTGCAACCTATTTTTTTTTTTTTTTTATTGTTTTTCCTCTTCTGGCCCGCTTAACTTCCCCTATTGTGCAACTTGAGTGATCCGCTGGCAGCGCTGCCCCGGCTGACGTGCCGCTATGCAATGGAAACGAGCAGCGTGATTGCATTTGCAACTGAATGAAAACAGTCTCGTTATTTATGCGTGCTGTGTGGTGGATAGGTGGATTTGTTTTTATTCATTTCAGCATCGCTTTTTTGGTCTGCAGTTATAGCAGGTCGGTAGATGGATATTAGATAGATAGTTACTTTATTAATTAAATTGTTTCGCTACAGCAGCATTTATAGGTACAGGTAAAGCACTGCAAATAACAGAGTACAAAATATTAAATGCAAATATAAGAATGACAATGCACAATATATACAGTAAAAATATGATATATAAAAATGCACAATATATACAATGAAATAGAATAATATTAAAATTAACTAACTAAACAATAGTGCAAAGATCAGTGTAACAGAGGTATAGTCGTTGACAAAGTCAGTTTGACAGATATTGTGAGGCCGTAACGTGAATATTAATGATGTTTAGGGTATTTTAAGTTATTATTTTGGGGTGCCATGGAGTCTCAACTTTATTTCCCAGTCCTATTTAAAAGGTAATTTCACCTACATTACGATTAAAAAAACATATTTTCTCACTTAGTGCTATTGACCCGTCATCAGCCAGATGGTTTCGATTTTATGGTGTCAATCAGTCAATGAGATTTCTGCCACCACATCAATACAAAATGGGGTGAGTTGAACTAATATTTGCTCACAACATTGACTGCTGTTAAACAAGATCATCCACATGCTGCACTGTAAACAGTTGTCATTGGAACTACTTTCTGCCAAAGAAATAGTTCCTATGAAAACTGTCCACAGTGTTGATTATTTAGAAAGAGATGTTGCTGTTGATTTGTTTTTTACTGCAACTTTTAAATGCAACAAACAACAAACAAACAACAACAAACAAAATTGCGATCCATTCAGTTTTGAAGGCAGAAATTTCCACGACTGATGTGTAAAAACCTGCCACCGTGAAACCAAAACTACTTGCATGGCTTGATAGCACTACGGGTAAGAAAATATTGTTTATGTACTTTGATTTAAATTAACTTTTAAGCTTTGTAGTGGCACAAAGTCATAACATACACCATGGTATGAAACCACTGCAAATAATAATTAGAAAAACAAAAAAGTGCTCTTCTGAAAATAGGTTTTCTTGATGTTGGAGTATGAAACAGGAGGAATATACTAATGTTCTGCCACATTGATGTAGAAGCCGTACACTGTGTGTGAATGTGTATTTTGTCAGTTTGCATTTCCCACCCAGGGACCTCCGAGGTTCAGGAAGGCTCATTGGCATTGCATGCTAAGTGCAGATGAGAATATGATTCAGCAAGTGCTTGTAAAGAGGATGTAGTGTGGCTCTCGGTTGCGTGCGTGTGTGTGTGTGTGTGTGTGTGTGTGTGTGTGTGTGTGTGTGTGTGTGTGCGTGTGCCCGCTTGTTTGTACGTGTATTTGCGTGGGTGTGTGCACAGTTGGCCCTTTTATCTTTCAGGTTCAGTCAGTCTCGGGTGGTGCAGAAAGATTCAGACAGACTGCTGCTAGCTGTCGTCCACACGGACCACTTGCTGTATAATGAAACAGGGGAAGTTGCCTTTCTTCCTGTCTGCAAGTACACGCTGAGGCCTTTGCTGCTCTGCGAAGTTAAACGCTGCAGAAACCTACAGCTTCGGCAGAACAATATACAGACACTATTTCTTTTCTTTTTTTTTAAGAATGAAGGATTCAGTTCACATACACAAAGAAAAGCCACAGAAGTGATTGTAGAGGAAAGGCCCCAGGAGGTAGACCTATCCGAAGCACAAAACAGAATCAGTTTAAAATGCCGCCATGAACTCATAAATACTCTAATAATATGCAAGCTCAGCATCAGATGTTAGAATACTGCTTCTTAACTTTAGGCCTGTATTCCGCTCTTTTTTTTCCCCACTCCTATGTCAGGAGTGTGACCCCCGGGGACAATAAGGCCCTCTGGTGTGTGTGTGTGTGTGTGTGTGTGTGTGTCAGAGGGAGGGGGGAGAGAATGACAGAGGGAGTCTGGGGCAGGGTCGCGGGTGAAAGGTGGCGCTGATCCCGGTGGAGCACAGGGGTCGCGGTGGCAGTCCGGTCGCCGGGAGGGAGGGAGGGAGGGGGGGCGGGGGGGGGGGGGTAGTTTCTGATGGCGGCCCTGGTTTTAATAGAGACGTCAGACATGACAAAGACGGGCCTGACAGGCCGGCTGAATGGAGCTGCGGTGACAGAGCGGCTATCCTCGGCTGTCCCATACACCGCTCTCTCCACCTTCGTCACGCCCAGCGCTCCCTTCTGTCTCATTCATGCCATCGCTCTTATTGTATTAACTTGTTTCATCTGCTTTTTTTTTTGCACAATGCCCTCCGTCAGTTCGATGTGTCAAAGCTTGATGCGTGTGTCCACATTCACGTCAAGGCCCTGTTTGAGATCTTCACATCAGGGCAGGAAAAAGGTATACGATAACAAGACGAGCCCGAATGAGTTTCACAAGAAGAGGTGGAGTTGGATGAGATTAGCATAGTTTTTAATATATTTCCCAGCGATCACGTAGCCTACCATCTGCTGTGCTGCTTAGGTGTTAGCCTGTGCCGCCCTAATGAAAGGCAAATGTGCGGCATATAATTTGTGATTTTATTCATCACCACCGCTCTCCTGTTTTGTATTGATGAGTCCAGGACCAGATAGAAGCACTTGCATATTGATGTAGTAACTTAACCAGCTCTATTATCAAGGCCTAGGAGACCTTGGTTTTAGAATGGCTGGAAAAATCCAAACAAATGCTAATTCATTTCATTTTGGCTTTGAAACAGGTTGTTTTTTTTAATTAAGGCTGTTGAATTTTGTCTTTCATAACCTTGCGTGTGTCGTGGTTGCTGATATTAATATTTTTCGTATCCATAACTGTTGGCTGACGCGTTGTATGCCGATAGATGTCATGTGTCGTTATAAATGTAGTAGCCTGCTATAGTAAGTCTCGATCTCTGTTTCCAGCTCTTTTGTGTAAGTTTTTGCTGATACGGTTTGGCTTGTGAACTGCTGAGCGGGCTGTTACAAGCAAAACGATATAACCTGTCTCATTAATCTTATTGAAAACAGTAGCGAGTTCACAGACTACTTACTGACGTGGAGATCTGCGTGAGTGTGGTTTGATGAAGTCACGGCGTATTGTGCTGCAGACGACTGCCATAGGTGCAATTCTATGTTTTCTTCTCTTGGCCACCGGGAGTTTTGGACCGGTGCTCGCTCATTTACTCGCTGGATAATAATCCTTCTCCTCTGTTCCTCCTCAGAGCTCCTAGTCTCAGCCTTGAGGGGGCACCAGCATGAGTCAGGAGTTGCTGGAGTCTGGTAAGACCTACTCTGTGAACAGCTGCGTGAAATGAGCAAGATAAAATGTTGGAAGGCGGGTTGAAAAAGATAAAATGTGTTGTGTGTGTGTGTGTGTGTGTGTGTGTGTGTGTGTGTTTTCCAGACAGAGACTCTGCTCAGGATGCATCTGACTTTAACTGGGATGACTACCTGGAGGAGACTGGAGCCGCGTCCGTACCCCATCACGCCTTCAAACATGTGGGTGTTACCAACTTCCACAGCACAACACGCAGCACAGAATAAGCTTGTGCCAGTTATTCATTATCAATTACTAAACATCTGTGAAAAGTTCTGAAGAAACCGCAAGTTCGAAACTATGTATTAAATCTGAAAGTATGACTCAAATTTGTGAAACGTGTCAGCGAGTAAAGCCCCTAAAAACACTGTGTTATCACTAGTAGTAACAACGCTTCTATAAATACTGATTTTAACATGTGATACTCAGCTGTGTGCTCGCAGATAGGTTTAATAGGAATAAAATCCAATGGCATCATAAAATAGATGTCGTCCTTTCTCTTCTTTTATGTTCTTTGTCCACTTTTGTACGTTGTTTTTACGTAACCAGCTGCAGAACACAAATAAATGCTGTCTTAACTGAGAGTGTGCCAATACAAGTTAATGACTCCATGTATCTCCGTTCTTCTGTCCTGGTCTCAGGTGGACCAGGACCTGCAGACAGGGCTGACTCCAGGCATGAAGCTGGAGGTGTGTGTGCGCTCAGAGGCCGATCGTCCTTACTGGGTGGCCAACATCATCACCACATGTGGCCAGCTGCTGCTGCTACGCTACGAAGGATACGAGGAAGACCGGCGTGCCGACTTCTGGTGTGACTTAATGACAGCGGACCTCCACCCGCTGGGCTGGAGCCGCCAGCATGGGAAGACAGTGAGGGCTCCCGAGGGTGAGGCATTGGCTGCTGTTAGTTACGAGAGATGTGACATGAAAGTGAAATGATCAATTCTCTCACATTTAGTTTTGATGATAACTTGCAGATGCCAAGATTATACATCTCTAGTGTAACTTTAGTGCTACCATTTTAAGATTTTTTTTATTTCTTTGTTTTTCTGTGAGTGCTTCAGGGACAGACGAGCAGTTTTTTGTTCTGTGTACACAGAATTCTATTTTATGGTGGAAATATTACTTTTTAATCTGCATAGCGAGGAGTAATGATTATTTCTGTCTCTCATAAAGTGCTGTCACCGTTGTGTTGTTTCTCTGATGTTCTAGTTTCATGATGAATAGTTTTCTCTGGGAAATGAACACGGTGCTAAAGCAATCTCACTGTTTTTCTTCTGTTCATTTTCAGTTAATACGACCTAATTAGCACCTATGTTAACTTGTTGAAGAAATATTATGTAGCGAAATAGCAGAGCAACCGAAATACTTTGCCCGTACAGATTGTGATAAAAAAAAAAGTCCTATTAGATGTAATAATTTAACATTTCTTCATCAATTCCAGTATTTATTCTTATTTTATAGCTGATGACTAAGAGAGACCAGGCACAGGAGTGTATATGTATGTGTGATCCTGAGCCCACCGCCTTGTTTGTTTAATGAACTAAACACTGTATGTGTTTGGTCCACCCAGGTGTGCGTGAGAAGCACCAGGACTGGGAGGCTCTGCTGGAAAAGGCACTGGCCGAGGAGTGCAGCGCTCCTGCCAACCTGCTGGAATTGGTAAGGCAGAGGAACGCCGCAGCTGTCCTTTGGAACTCCTCACACACCACATGTGGGGCGTTGTCTTTTGTCTTTGTCTCAAGTTTGTCAATGCCAAGAACAATCTCCTTTGTCGGTGCTGATTTAATTAATCGGACGACTTTAAAAACACATAATGCAGTAAATAAAAGTGGTTGTCATAATAAATTCAGACATTCCCCTTAACTGTGTTAAATGTCACTTGTAAATACATCTGACATTAGTCGACTGTTTATACCCTCAGGTGATCAGAACTGTGACTTTGTGGTCTTAAAACACACGCAACTGTTCAACTGTTATGTTTTGTTTCACTGTTATTTGCAACTTTTATAGCGTTGATTTAAAAATCCAAGGTATGTTCGGTATGTTTGCGCCCATTTTGATATGATAAAAGCACAGGGCAAAAAACTTCAGGACTTAATATGTCCTGTTGAATAAAGTTGATCTTGAACTAAATATGATTTTGTATCAATTTTGAAGTCTTGCGTGCGTAACCCTGAGTGAAGTCCCAAAGCTACAAAATCACAAGGCCGTGAGCTTTTGTTTACAGCACCAAGGTTGTGCTGCTGAAAGCAAATTTGCTGTAGGAACAGCCTGTGAAATTCTTTAGAGCTATTAGTTAGCTTTCAGTGACTGTGCTTCAGTTCTGCCACTTAGTCATGCAGTGCATTCTCTCCCAGTGCAAATTCCTCACCTTGCCTAGGCGTGTGTTCATTTGTGTTTGTGTACGTGTGTGTGCTATCAGCTTCTCATGTACCACCCCTCACCCCCACAGTCTCAGCGTGGTAGAGACCCAGTGGAGCTCCTGTCTGCGGGCTGCTATGTGGAGCTCCAGGACGGTGCCGATCCGGGGCTCGCCTGGGCTGCTGAGGTGGAGGAGAACGTCGGAGGGAGGCTGAAGCTGCGCCTGGTTGGCACCGAGGGCCTCCCAGACACGCCCGCAACCCTCTGGCTCTTTTACCTCCACCCACGCCTCCACCCACCCGGCTGGGCCAAAGAGCACGGCTGCACCCTCAGGCCTCCTTCAGGTCAGTGGCACTGACACGGGTCAGATTTATATTTAGAAAGAAAAGGAAGAAAGGGAAAAACAAATGTTTTGATCTTGATGTTTACTGCCAAAGCGGGCATGAGTAATGACGGAAGGGCGCATGAAGAAATCACACGGCAATCACACACTGGATACATGTCTAATTATAGTATAATCCTGTGATTACCTATGACACTCTTTCATTTGTATAGAATCGCTACATCAGAATGAATGTGTAATTACTACCTATTTTGTGACATATATCAGTATTTTCCAATACTTTGAACCAATATTCAAAGGGTGATGGTATCAGAACACCTTGAAATTGATTTTCCATGCAGGATTAAATAGATTATTGTTTTCAGGGCCATGTTGCTCTTCAAGTGAATCAAGTTTGTTAATATGCAAGATGTGAGACGCCCCGGAGGCTATATCTCTCTCCTGACACAGCTGATCTACCTTCTGGTTCCACTACAGCTAAGCTTTGTTGATATTTATTGCCAGGCTTTTACTACACCTGGATGCCTTGCTTTTGCAAAATGTAGTTAATGTAGTGAGCAGTAGTGGCGCATTTAACGGATTTGAAACATTTTATAGTGTTAGAAGTAATCTTAGCCTTTTGTATTACTTGTATTTTATTGTTTCATAAAATAATAGAGGAGACATAATGTATTTGTTATATGTAATTAAGGGTAACAACTGAAGTTCAGCCTTATTTAGTTTGCTCATCATCTTGTTCATAAGGCCGTCTGGAGCCTCATGTCGGGTAATAAGAAGTGAATGTGTTTTTTGGAGAGACACTGTTTTTTGTTTTCCTTGTTTAATTAATTATGGCAACCTAATTACAGGTCCGGAACAAGCAATGCATACAAGTTCAGTTACTTACATATTGAACTGTGTGTGTGCAGAATACATCTTCAATCAGATGTATGTTTTACCATTCTCCTTAAATATCTGTCTGATTTGTGTGTATTTGTTTGTTTCAGACCTGTTGGCCCTGCGGACCGAGGCAGAGTGGGAGGAGGTGAGACAGAGGATCAGTGACCTGCCTCAAGATGAAGCTCTGACTGCAGAGTTCAGTAAGGTACTGCCAACCATTCTCTCGTTCCCACTGGCCCAAACACATTCCTGCTTATTGCTGCCAGTTAAGATTTGATAATTGTGCTTTAAGCAAAGAGTTGTGACGTTCTCCACTAAACTGGATGCTGAAGCTAAGAGCTGAGCTTTTGAAAATGACGTGTGTGTGTGTGTGTGTGTGTGTGTTTGTGTCAGGATCAGCCTGCCATCGCTGCTCATTGTTTCAAAGAAGGAATGAAACTGGAGGCTGTTGACCCCGCGGCTCCTATTTCCATCAGACCTGCCACTGTCACCAAGGTAACAGACTTTCCTATCAAATCTGTCTCTCCAGTGCTGCAATGTTTATCTCTTTCTTTGCTGCCTATTGGCCTTAGTTGTTTATGCTTCCTGACTTCATTATCACGCTGTCTTTACTAGCTAAAATGCAAATGAACCCCCCCCCCCCCCCCCCCCCCCCCCAGAGTCTTGAAGGCTGAAACTACATCTTTTTGAACATTGCTGTTTAATCGTACAGCCATAGTGGATCTCCTGAGCTTGACAGAGTCTTTAGTGTGACTCGGTGAAATGAAACAGGTGTTTAAAAACTTGACAGCTGTCAAAAAAGAGTGTCTGAAAGTTTCCTAAAATGACCTCCTCTCCACTTCAGGTGTTTGATGAGCAGAACTTCCTTGTGAAGATGGACGACCTGTGTGGTATTGAGGAGTCAGGGGGTGCTGGGAGGTCCTTTCTGTGTCACAGAGACAGTCCAGGGATCTTCCCTACTCAGTGGAGCCTAAAAAATGGACTAACGCTCAGCCCTCCACCAGGTCTGCTTCGTCAAATGTTGTCCCTTTCTAGAACCACTGACTTAATCGGTTATCAGTGATATCAGACAGTAAGGAATGGCAGTGATTATATCCCTCATGCTTTCTTTCCCTCTCTCTGTCTTTATTTGTTTCCATTATCTCTCTCTCTCTCTCCATTCTTTCTTTCTTTCTTTTATCCTGAGCAGGATACCAGGGTGCGGACTTTGACTGGGCAGATTACCTGAAACAGTGTGAAGCTGAGGCAGCTCCTCAACACTGCTTCTCAACTGTAAGTCAACCTCTGTTTGTAAGGCTTTTACACAGAGTTTACACTGGTCAGGCTTCAGTGTAGAGAGTTGTCTCACGTCCGAGACTCATATGCAAACCTTCCACCAGATGCTGATCAGACTTGTAACATTTGTTGTTCAGTGAAAGGGTTAATGTGAGATGAGCTAAAACTGGCGGAGTCCTCTCCATTCGTCATTGCCAAAATGACAATTAAATGTGAAATTGTAGGTTGCTGTTATTATACTGCTGTTGCATGAAAGCTGCATTACATCTGGGCTATGAATGAATAAAATGTTTATCACTATTAACAAGCTGTCAGAGCTAAAGCCTCCTTCTCATTACGTGGGTTGTATTATCCAAGCAGTAACTCAGGCTACTGTAGGAAACTACTGTAGTATTTGAATTGAAACAAAATACAATATTTACAGGTTCAGTTTTTATGTGGTTTTAAAAATGATAGACTGAAATTGACCGCATTCCTCTGAAAGCATTATATTGGAGCAGCCTATAAAGTGCGATTCCTACTGTATCTCATGCCCAATGTGTAAACTGCTTGTCACATGGGTGGGTTTGGCACTCAAAAGATCCTGTTTGGGGACAGAGGTTTAGCATTGCTCAGATCAATGCTGTAATAGAAAAATGAGCATATTGTCAGTACTGTTTGCAGCAATTGAAACAATTAAACTCTATCCCATACAGTCAGAATATGACAGAATGTAGGAGATGAGATTTAACCCATTTGATAGAAGCCATAATAGCCCAGCATAACCCTCTCACACACAGTATTTTCCCTCTCTGTTTACCTCCCAGGAGCAGTGTGAGCACAGCTTCAAAGAGGCCATGAAACTGGAGGCTATCAACCTGCTGTCACCTGAGAACATTCATGTGGCCACTGTCACCAGGGTCAAAGGGCAGTACCTTTGGCTCAGCCTGGAAGGTGAAAAGCAGGACTTAAATAATTTGTTTACTTTAGGTGGATGAAAGTAAAACATGTGCATGTGTAATTTCTGTGCAGTCCCACAGCACAGGTTAATGCTTTACATGTAATGTATAGGGATCAGAACTTCCTGGCTCTCTAGTTGAGTAGCTACATTTTCATTTTTTATAGAGAATGCTAGGATTTGCGAGACATAGGTGATAGTATTTCACACGAGTTCGTACACTAGATCACTTCTTCTGAGATTATGTTGCACACTTCAGACAACATCAACATTTTCTGCTATTTTCAAGCATCTTAAAGTCTTTACAGATGCAGTATGGAGGATAGGGTGACCATATAAGTGTACCGCATGTTCATGCTTGTGCAGATGTACGCGCTTATGCATGCACCATAGGCGTGCTATTGGGCATTGCTATCTGGCCGTCTTAATATGATCGTTTATATCTGCATTCCAGTTGCTCCAGCTGAATTTGGTAATAATGCCAGGTTACGGATGTAGTCTGAGTTATCTTAACTGCTGCTCACCGTCAGTGATTGTCTAATAGCTGTGTGTGTATGTTTGTACAGGACTGAAGCAGCCCATGCCAGAACTGATAGTTCATGTGGACTCCCTCGACATCTTCCCCGTCAGCTGGTGCGAGACAAACGGCTATCCACTCATCTACCCAATTAAACCCTCAGGTATACAACATGAGTCATCATCGTGGTCTCTAATGATCTTCACACATCTGCCTTAACGAGACTGTTACTAATGCTGCAACAAACACAATACAGTTTTTTTATATCCTGACTAATTGGCATAATGTAATAGTGTGACTGGGAACACATTAGTCTGTCCTTGTTTTTCCAGTTGAAAAAGAGAGGAAGATTGCTGTGGTGCAGCCTGAGAAACAGTGAGTATAAGAGGAAGGGTGGGGGTGTTGACTGGTTTATTGATTTGAACGGTTCGTGTCCTGTTGCCTTTCCACATCTGACTCGAGTTTTCATCATTTTACAGCCGAATTCCACCGAAGTCATCGTCACCTGACACTGTCAAGCAGCAGATGTCCAACCAGTCAGAGACAGGTGAGTGCTATGTCACAGGTCCCATTGAAGGATTCCAAACTGTGATGTGTTCCGTCTACTGACCCTCCGTATAGTCTGTGGTTGTTCCGGAATCTCTATCTCATTTTGCGTCCACCAGCAGGGCAGGGCAACAGGAAATACTGCTGCCCCAAGATCTACTTCAACCACCGCTGCTTCTCTGGGCCTTACCTTAACAAAGGACGCATCGCAGAGCTTCCTCAGTTCATTGGTCCTGGAAACTGTGTCCTTGTGCTAAAAGAGGTGAGTGTGGCTAGTCCAGCTGCTGACTGTATGAATAACGCTACGCAAGCGACGAAGCTCTATAGATGGCAATGTCTGTCTCTAGGTCTTCTGCTATTGAATGGATTGTCACAAAGTTTGGTTCACCCCTTCATGGTTCCCAGAGGATGCATTGAACGCTTCGAAGGATCCTTAACGTTCCATATGGCATCAAGTCAATTTATAATTTGTCCAATTCTTTGGTTCATGACCTGCAAAACTAACGTCGTTCCCGTCAGCCTCAGCTGTCCTTTGTGTCTATGTTAACATGCTAACACGCTAAACTAAGATGGTAAACATGATACAAATTATATCAGCATGTTTTTCTAGCACTGGTGTGAGAAAGACACAGAGCTCCTAGCATGGCTGTAGACTCTGTCTTATAATTGTTCAACTAGTTGTGATTCCTTTGTTTATTTGTTTTAAATACTCAAACAAATGAAATCATATTGGAGACTTGAAGTGGAAAAAAATAATAGCACTGATTCAAGATTAAAAGACAACCCTCGGACCTGCAGATAAGCTGTAACTGTTGTAATTCTCTATATGTCTTGTATCCAGGTTTTGTCTCTGCTGATAAACTCTGCATACAAGCCCAGCCGTGTGCTGAGGGAGCTGCAGCTGGACCAGGAGAGCCGCTGGCAAGGCCATGGAGAAACGCTCAAAGCCAAGTGAGGAGAAGCACCATTTAATCCTTAGCTCAAAATACTCCACTCTGTAAAGAACCTGCAGGAATAGTTGTAGTGTTTACAGCTGGCCTTTTAGAGGACATGTGCTGCTGGATTAAACATGTACTTGAATTCACAAGTGGAAATAAATATCTGCACACCAGAACCCAGCACAAGACGCTTCATTAAAGCAATGACTTAGCCGACGACAGCATCTGAGTTATTTTTAAGAGAGACCATGTAACCTTTTTAGATCAAACATGAACATAATTGGAGGCTTAGTGAGTGGGAAGAGTCCAATACGTTTTACTTTTTATAATCCGAAAGGGTTTTCACTAATTATTTATTGTTCAACCTTGCTTTTTTATATCAGGTACAAGGGAAAGAGTTACCGGGCCACTGTGGAAATAGTCCGCACTGTAGACCGTGTGGCGGACTTCTGCAGGAAAACCTGCATCAAGCTAGAGTGCTGCCCGAACCTGTTTGGACCTCGCATGGTTCTGGAGCACTGCTCGGAGAACTGCTCTGTCCTCACCAAGACCAAATACAGTAGGTGATTTACAGAACTAGAGACTGCTGATTGTCGAGACTTCAAATGATTAAATGGATGATCTGGGGTGGCAGACAATGAACCTAACCTCTAA
Organism: Cebidichthys violaceus; assembly: GCF_023349555.1. Lineage (NCBI taxonomy): Eukaryota > Metazoa > Chordata > Actinopteri > Perciformes > Stichaeidae > Cebidichthys > Cebidichthys violaceus. The sequence continues at coordinate 1,627,213 of NW_027176428.1, read as the reverse complement.
TTGCCATGATTGTAGTAGCTTTGAAAACTCTATACGTGCTTGTCAGCTGTGACCTTAGTTCACAACATTATACAAACGTCTTCAAATTCAACACACAGCTCATTCATTTCTCTTTTTTCAGACCCCTTACCCCCAATAGAAATGATCAACGAGTACATAAATGCTCCCTTAATGAATAGAGAAAGTCTGCGGAGCAGAGGGATAGGATTTGTGATTTGCAATAACAGGCAGTGAATGTATGGCTTGCTGAAAATATGTGTTAGAATTGGCCTCTTTTGCCTTCTGCTGAACTATTTTTCCACGGCACAAAGCCACAGATTTGTTGATATTTTTACTCGATGCTGCACTGCAGTGTTGGGGTAAAGAAAGTGATGCAATTTGACAGCAACAGACTCTTACTTATGTTTTCATTTCGCTCCAGACAGCACATACCCTCCACAGACATGCTTTTACATCCTATATAACGTCAGTTTGATCAATTAACATCCTAATAATATCCATCTATCTAAATGACGTATAAGAATTTTACAGTCATGTGAAATGCGTCATTTCACAGTAAGCCTTTTGTCTTGTCGCAAGCATATTACTATGGAAAAAAGAAGAGTAAACGTGTTGGCCGTCCACCCGGGGGTCACTCCAACCTGGAGGGTGGAGTGAAGCGAAGAGGGAGGAGGAGGAAGAGGAGGAAGCAGCTCTTTGTACACAAGAAGAGACGCTCCTCAGCCTCAGTGGACAACACACCTGCTGGGTCTCCACAGGTAACACACACCTGCACACTCATATTTTTTTAATTAAGCATTATAATAAAGGAAGCATAAGTTGTACTACTGTTAAACCAACGCTGTTAACTTTGATTCTTCCCCACACTTCACTTGAATCTGTCCTAAAAGACTTGTTTGTTGTCCTTGTGTTTGGCTCACAGGGCAGCGGAGAGGAAGAAGATCTGGATGAAGATGACTCCCTGAGTGACTCTGGCTCTGAGCTGCAGGACGATCTCCAGGAGGATTCTGAACAATCGTTTGGGAAGTCTCAGCCCACCACGCCGTCCCCCTCCCCTCCAGCAACACCCAGGCCCACACGCCGAAGACGGAAACCCCGCTCGCCCTCCTTCTCTGATGATGAGAACCGACCTCCTTCACCAAAGGTAACGAAAGTCACCAACACTTTTGAAATGACTAGCTGTCAATAAATATGGAAATATTTAGAAAATGTTCATATTCTGATATTTTTATATCAAAGTTTACTTTCCAGACAATGTGTCTTTAACGAATACTCTAATGCAGGGGTGTCAAACTCAAGGGACGCAACGTCATTTTACGTGGCTCGCGAATCCGCCAGCAAAAAAAAAAAAAAATGAAACGTTAGACTTGATAATAAAATTATCCCCATAGTCGAAATTATTAAATTATGAGATACCGAAACACAACAGTCAAAGAAGCAACTCTTCATAGGTTACTCTACATTTGACATGGAAATGGATTGTGAGTACATTGAAGACGTGGGATTGTGCAGACGCACCCTTGAAAGGATTTTAAGCTTTGAACAAAGTTATTGTAATAACTTGTGTTTGATATTTGTATTTGCTGTTTTCTTTAAAAGTTTGATCTTTGATGGAGTAATGTGGGTTTCTTAACCCTAAATTAAAAGGATTTAAGTTATAATAACAGAAATGTGCTTAAATATATTTTTACATTTATATAACTGCATGTACAATATTTTTACACTTGAATAAACAATAATCAAATGCAGAGACAGTTATTTACCAATATGTTAGGAGTAGTTACATTTACACAGTCTTACATTTACAACCGGCCCTTTGAGGGCAACCATAATGCTGATGTGGCCCAGAGTGAAAATGGGTATGACACCCCTGCTCTAATGTGTATCACTAGGCGTAAAATAAAAATTCCCTAAAGTACAAAATTAAAGATGTTATGCACAATCCTATCTTTTTGCCCCTCCAAGTAAATACAACTGCCTTTCTTCTGCCCAACTAAGCCATTTCAAAAACATTTTAAATTATGTTTTCACTGTGACCAGAACTTGCTCTAAACGGCTAATGAGGAAATCAGCGAAACTGAAACAGCCCAGTGTTTCTTTTATGAAATGTTCAGGTTTGATACCCTTCTCATCAGCATGAACTGTGAGCCTCTCCACTTCAGCTGGGAGACGCTGGGAGTCTGACTCACCCTGATTGTGTGTTTGCAGACCTCAAAGATCGAGCCTCCTCAGAAGTTGTGTTTGGACACCAGCCCCCTGGAGTGGAGCGTCACTGATGTGGTTCGCTTCATCAGGACCACTGACTGTGCACCTCTTGCGCGGATTTTCTTGGATCAGGTAAGAAATACTCACAGACTTAATGGCCGCTCAGGATGAGAGCTCACTCCATGCGACGGCAATAAGGGCATCACACACTTGTATTGTATCCATGGTCACAAATACAAAATACCACTTCACCAGCCAAAACTAATTCAAGAAACTGCATCTGATATGAATTCATGTTTTCATAGGAGATTGACGGACAGGCACTGCTGCTGCTGAACCTCCCAACAGTGCAGGAGTGTATGGACCTGAAGCTGGGACCAGCCATCAAGCTGTGCCATCACATTGAGAGGGTCAAGCTGGCTTTTTATCAGCAGTTTGCAACGTAGCGGACAGGGAGTGAACATGGACGTTACTACATACTGTTCTGTGTGTTAATTCCGTGGAAAACACTGTATTTTCCAATCCTTACTTTTCCAACACTGGACATCCTTAAGAATCCTGAATATACCACATTGTGTCGTAAAAGCACGGACGTGAGGTGAACGAAGCAACATCTTGTGATCATTAAAGACAGAACAAAGAAGAAGAGCTACAGAAGGTTAAAAACTCATTAGGAAAGACACAGGGGTGGACTGAAAGACAGAAGAGACACTGATATCATAAATAAGTGTAAAAGCCTTTATTGACTTCAGCACGTTTTACAAAAAAAATAATAATTAAAAACTCAAAATGCAAGCCGTTTTTAGCTCTGTCCTAATGAAGGCTTCTTAACTTATTGTGTCTGCAGAGTGTCTCTGATTCTCCTCTTTTATTTATGCCGATGAATGAGTGCCAGTGCTACAACTTTCTCTGTCCATTGCGGGGAAAAAAAGCTCCAAGCTGTATCTTGGCGCTTTGGCTTTATGCTTTCTAGTTTTAAAAAGAGACTTGTTTTTATCCTTTTATCTATTCTATAGATAGCTTGGCTCATTAATTAAGCAATCACAAAAATAACTGTTTGCACACTGAAAGAACTACAAGTTGCCTAGAATACAGTTTTCAAGTTTCTTGAAAGCCAGAGGTAATATTCTACCAGAGATATGTATACATAGTAGTTTTGGAAAAACAGTCAGTGTCCCATTGCCAGGAAAGGAATTTGATTTTCGTGTGAACACCAGGCATGTATATTGTACTAACATCTTTTGAAAATGTTATCCAACTGAATTGAGATACTCTTGTCAACAACGGATATAAAGGGGGCCTTCATCTCAAGAGATCAAATTGCTTTATTGTTCTAGCTTCTACAGTATGTAAGAGCAGTTTACATTGTAAGGACTCTAATGCAAGCACAAGCAAAACCATGTACTGTATGGTGGTATGCAAATATGACAGTGCATGTTTGTATATAGTGTATATTGTCAAATATCTTTTAGTGCAACAGGGTGATTAGAAAAAAGAAAAAACGATGGAGCAATTAACTTTCTGCATAAGCAATGTGTAAATCCCTTAAATACAGGCTACAGTATATTTGCACAGAATACGCCTGAACTTTCTCATATGGGGTGTATTGTTAGAACAGGCAACAGTTGATTATTTTAACCATTTTATTTTTAAGAATTACCTTAATGATACATGTGCAGTTTTAAAGAAAGACAATATTCTCAAACTGCTTCTGTAAATCAGTTTTTTCCTCTTTTTACCAGTTGTAGTGTGATTTACTGTAACGTGCTTCATTTTTTTGTGAGAAAAAAAAAACTTTGTAGTGTCTTTGTTTACTAACTTGCTTGTGGAACAACTTTTTATTCGTATTTGAAAATTATAACGGCTATTTAAAAAAAAAAAAAAGACTGCAATTAAAACTGAACAACGAATTGTAGCAGACTCCTATTTATTGGCCAACAAACATTTGCAGAACATATAATACACACAAAAACAAGATTGAAGGACCGTTATGATAGATATATAGATATAGATAGATAGATAGATACATACATATATACACATACACACACACACACACACACACACACACACACACACACACACACACAGCTATTAACAGACAGGCTTTAGGGGAAAATGTGACATTTTCCAATAGGGTTCTACTGTAGTTTGTCATACATTTTCCAGAATGCAATTCGTAGTTACGCAGGGCACGTGACACGACGTCTGTCAACATGAGTGGGCACTGTTGGACAGGGGAGCAGCTGGATGTACGCAAGCCGTGACCTGCAATTATTCCTTCTTAAAATATATTAAGACGAGCTATTTTTTTTCGAGCGTTAAAGTCACAATACAAACCGCTGCAACCGTAGTTTCTAACGCCAGAGACTGAATATGCTAGTCTTGTGTTAGCTTAATGCAACTGAGTATTTAGCTTGGAGCTAGCTAGGTGAGCAATGATAGCATCAGCCGATGGAGCTCCTTTTTTTCCCACACTGGAACGGCAAAATGTCCCTTCTGGTTGACCTGCATTGTACCGCACATTTTAAATAAGTGATAGCATTGTTTTTGTCCGTTTAAGTAGCTACATGACAGGTTTATGTGGCGTGTCTGACACTAACGGTAACTCGCATATTCCAGGTCGAGCCGGCACGGACCTTCAAAATTAGCAACTGATTTGTAATGTTGCAGTGTGTAGACGAGTAGGCTTAACAGTTACTGCAACTTCTAGTAACCTCTTGTGGCTTCACTTTAAAATCACAAAACCCGCTATGACTGAAGCAGGAGGATGAGTGTGCGCTTGGAAGGGAGAGGATGCCACCATCTTTCACCGAAGACTGTCCAGCTTAACATATCGATTAGCTGACCAACAGTCGCTGGAGAGGACTGGGGAAGCACACAAGGAGTCTGTGATAAAGCTACTGCTCTCGGCTTTTAATCAGCTAGTTCTCGTCCTCCAGCTCTTTCTGTCCCATGGCTGCAGTCAACATGCTTTCCCAGCTCGGAGAGGTGGCGCTGGCGGGTCCAGGACAAGTGTCCATCGCCAACACTTCGTTGTCCGCCACTCCGACGCCCGGTACCGATAACCGGGGGTGCGAGAACGGCGCCTTGATGGACTCGTTTGGGATTTTTCTGCAAGGACTTCTGGCTGTGGTGGCTTTCAGCACGCTGATGTGTGAGTATGACCACCAGATACCTGACACACACACACACACACACACACACACACACACACACACACACACACACACACACACACACACACACACACACACACACACACACACACACACACACACACACAGAGAGCTACTGACGCGACCGGGCAATTATCCAATAGCATCCCTCGGTTAATCAAACTCGGTATTGATATCAGCTGTGAGAGAAGGCGAACAACAATGATACGATTGACAGACTTCATGTGTCTTTTAAAAGCTCAATGCACGAGACTTCTTCTGTTGTTGACGTTTTTGGCTGTGGGTTTAATAAAAGCGGCCGACTCTCTACACCTCCCTGCACATGTTTGGACTTCCCTGCCTCATAATAGTAATGTAATGTGCTTCTCTCAGGTTAAATTGAGAGAGGTTCACACAACATTAGGAGTTTTGTTTTTTTGCCGGTGGCAGTCAGAGTTTGTTAAAGTAATGAAGTCAAGGGAGCAATGTCAGTTTCTTACCTTGATGCTCACTCAATCTGTGATATGCGCCTCCAGTTCCAATTCACTTGTATAATGCTGATTTTTGAATCCAACTCAAGCTTTACATTACAGTTGGGCATCCAAACTCATATTTAAATAGAGAGGGAAACATTTGCGTACAATGAAAAATCACATCCGGGTTTAAGCCTAGGTTTAATTCAGTCAGCACTGACAGCTGTGTGACCTAATGAGAGCAGCTTCAGTTTTGTGTGTGTGTGTGTGTGTGTGTGTGTGTGTGTGTGTGTGTGTGTGTGTGTGTGTGTGTGTGTGTGTGTGTGTGTGTGTGTGTCCCCGCAGCTTCACAGGTATGAGGAATGTTCAGCATTTTACAGATTTTTCTTTTTCTCTCTTCAGCTCTCTGAGCAGAAGGGAGGAGGCCTCTGCCTCCATTCACATCACACCCAGCTGAACACAGGGTGTGTTTAGTCTGAAGTCATACTTGAGCTCAAAGCAGAAACTGAGGTCACAGTATAGCTCGCCTGCATGAAAACACAAAAAGCCTTGAGTGAATGGTTGGGGCAATGCCACAGTATTTAGTGAGAGGGGAGATCATTGTATTACTACTATGTTTCTTAACTTGGTCAGGTTGTGATGTAACACTGAAGTATTTAGAGTCTGATACACTTCTCCCTTTTGGCCATCTTTAAAAAGAAACATGTCTCCGTTTCCTGTAAACTCAGCAGTGAACTGAAAATATGGGGATCAGATTAATCATTTCACAGCTGCTGCACAGCATAGTAGGTCATGTGTTAGAGGGTTCTGGTCTCGGGCCGCTAGTTCTGCTTTCTCTGTGACCAACAACATATTGTCATTGGCCTGTTTTGTGCAGTCTGTCTCACAAATAGTTGCTACTCAGTTTCACGTAGGTTTGAGACTGTTGATGTTGTGTGATGGTTAAACTGCACAGAGGGGAACGTCAGCCCTCGTTTCCAAAGCATAAATATGTCAGTTGAAGGTAAGATTCTCAGTGGAAGGAAACAAACAGCCTCCTATAAAACCAACAAAATGCTCATTGGACCCATAACAGCTCGCCTGAGGGTTGTAACTCGGTTAAATACGAACAAAAGATATCCTGTTTGATTGATTCTGTGTTCCACTGTGTTTATGAGTGATCTGTATTAAAATCTCACCATCTTTTGTGGTGCTCTCTTTCCTCCACAGTGAAACGCTTCAGGGAGCCAAAACATGAGCGGAGACCCTGGAGGATCTGGTAAGGCTGAGCCGACTTAAAATCATTTCTCTGCTATGCTAAGGCATCAAATGAATCCCTCTGGATTGCATATGAATCGTCCTGTCTCTCTCTGCAGGTTCCTGGACACATCAAAACAGGCCATTGGGATGCTGTTTATCCACTTTGCTAATGTCTACTTGTCAGACCTCACAGAGGAGGATCCTTGCTCTCTGTGAGTCCATCCTGTATTTGAATGTTCTAGACATCGTGAATCATTAGGTTGTCCATTAGGAAAGCTCTGACTGCCGATTAAAATGACATTCCCTCCTCTGTCTCTCCCAGATACCTCATTAACTTCCTGTTGGATGCTTCTCTGGGCATGTTGCTGATCTATGCTGGGGTGAGAGCCGTCAGCGCGATTGTAGAGTGGAGGCAGTGGGACTCCCTGCGTTTCGGTGAATATGGTGAGGACCAATGTGTGCGAGTTGTAAAGTGGGAGCTCCAGCACATTTCCTAAAATGTCTGTAAAGCCCAATGGAGGGCAGTAGCTTGCTGTGCTGCAATATCATTTCTTACAGTGCCTCTTTTGTCCCTGAAACACTTTGTGTATCACAGAAGCAGAAAACGTGTAAACAATCTGTGCTACATAAACTGTACACATACCTAAGTAGATTTTTTTTTTACAGAAATCTGTCTCTCTTTTCCTGTGTGTGTGTGTGCGTGTGTGCGCGCGTGCGCGCGTGTGTGTGTGTGTGCGTGCGTGCAGGAGAGCCAGTGCAGTGCACAGCGTGGTTGGGCCAGTGTATCCTCTACATCCTCATCATGGTGTTTGAGAAAGTCCTTATCATGCTGGTTCTCCTCATCCCCCAGTGGAAGAAGGTCAGAAAAATAAAGGAGTTAAACTAATTTGAATACAAGAGTCTCCCAGAAATGTCATAATGATCATGAAGTGTTGCAGCACTCTCAGTTATTATTAGCCTGATTTTGACCCCATCAGCAGGATTTATCATTTACACTATTATAGAGACTATACAGACACTATACAGCAGCGGCTCTCACTCCCCATGTTGCTCTGTCAGATCTCGTCACTTGTGCTGTTCTGCATTAACTTGCTGAAGATGCAGAGTGTTGTGATGCCAGTAGTGCTTTTCTAAATACTCTAACGTATGCTCATTGATAGAGTCTTACAAAGTGATCAGAAAAACAGGACAGCACCTACAGTCAACAAAGAGTGAGAACTAAAACACTTGATGCATTTGGAAAAACTCATTACACACTTTAATTGACACTTATGTTTAGATTTCACACATTAAGCTGGTTTCATGTGTGCATGTACATGTTCATGTGTACACACCTTTCTTGAAGTCAAAGATAAGTGCTTTTTCATTGGGGATGATTGTTTTCTCAGGAATCCCTGGTGTAAATGTGCCATCGTTCCTGCTATTTGAATGTGAATGTAGTTGGAACATAAGTGGACCGTTTGTATTCGCACATGAATGGCGAGGTGATCAAGTCATCTTTGTGGTCCGGAAAGCTAAGGTTCAACACAAAGGTATCCAGATAACCCACTTATATCAATCTTATCAACAAAGGTGTGTAATGCTTAACTCCCCAAAAAAACATGAAAAAGCAGATTACTGTCTCATTTACATGCCATCAGTTTTCCGCAGCCTTTGTTTGTTTGTTTCTTTTTGTGTTTTCCTCCACCTGTAGACCAGTGTGGAGCATGAGCGTGTATCGCTACGCCTGTCTGTGTAGTTATTAAGTCCTGAGTTAACCAGTGCGCATGTGTGTAACGTGGCTAGTTCTAGAGAAACGGGAGACGTGTAGCCATTGTTGCTGGTGTCGAGCATACGTTTTGAGTAAAGTCTTAAACGTGTACTGTTGTCGCTGGAGTTATTGAATTAACATGGTAGCAGAGGATCGCGGCTGGCAATTACAAAGTTCCGCCGCCGTTTGATGAGAAGAAGTCTTACGAGAGCTGGAAAAAATGAGGTTGAAATTTGGAGGCTCGTGACGGACCTCGAGGAGAAGAAGCAGGCCTTGGCGGTTACTTTATCGTTGACGGGAAGAGCGAGTGCACTAGAAATTGCCGCAGTTGATTTGAACGACGATGAAGGAATGAATATACTTCTCACGAAATTGGACGGTGTGTTTTTGAAAGAGGAAAAAGATCGCCGGTACGACGCGTACACAGAGTTTGACCGGATCGCAAAAGAGAAAATGGCGTCTCCATGGTCGAGTTTGAGCGCCGGTACAACAGAATACGTAAGTTCAAGATTGAGCTTCCAGGTGCTGTGTTAGCTTTCAAGCTACTAGATACTGCAGGACTTAATGTTAAAGACAAACAATTAGCACTTATCGCTTGTCCAAATCTTTCGTTTGTAAACATGAAGTCAGCCTTGAAGAGAATCTTTGGCGATAATTCCCCACAAGAGGGAGCTGATGACTCTGTGCCTACTGCACACGGTTTACCAAAGGACTGTCCTCACTGAGAAAGTGACAGATATTGAAGAATGCAACATTAGTTTGTTGTCAAAAGAATCATTGTCTGACACAGAGATATTCATGGTGGGGTCTCTAGGACAGTGGCGATTTTAGCCTGAAATTTCTGGTGGGGCAATTTTGTATGACGTCATGTCACCGTCACAAAAATAGAGGTAGCTGATTATTATAAGCAGTAGGCCTATATAGACCCGTAAGATATGATATGGGCTGCATTTTGAGTGCCAGCAGGGAGCAGAAATCCTATTTCAAATACATTTCACATGCTTCAGCGCTCAGCGCGACACAAAGATGTTGTCTATAATACAGCATTAAAGTAAAATGATTGCAACAAAGTAGAAAGATTAGACAGACACATAGCTCAAATAACTTGCATAATTTAATAAGCTTGTGGCACACATGTGGCATACAATATGAAGCGAAAGGCACAACTGAAACAAATAACAGCAACAAAACATGCTGCTAAATGAACAAAACTTTGTAAAAAGACGATGTCCTTGCAGATTTTATTGATACATCCATCAGCTGCAAAAAAAGGTTTTGACTCGCCAATGCAGATCACTTAAATAGGAAGTTGGCGCGGCGGTTCTTTGCTTGAGCAAACCTGTCGATGACTTTGCTGTTAAAATCCACCAGTCCATGAACGAACGGATTTTCAATGGGAAGCATGGAGAGGGCGTTACGCGAGTTTTCGCGGTTTTCGCAATATTCGAGTCGAGTTGCTAGGCAGATTTCGTGGGGCACATCTGAAAGTGCCCCATCTCCCAATGTAAACTTTGGCGAGTGTGGTTCACGCTCATTGGTGTTTCCATGGCAACACTCTTAAGCTTGCGCCGCTGCCCCACAGAGCAGAGGCACAGCGGAGAGCAGCATTTCTCAGAGCAAGCATACAGACAGAAACACACACGGATCAAATTACTCCAAAACAGGACTATAATGCTTGTGAGTCAAGTTTATTCACACGCACATACACGCTACTTTGCATATTAAATAAAATAAAATATATTTTGCCACAAAGCACAGATGTATTGAGCTTTCTGCACAACAGCGCCATCTGGATGTGGTGGGGCAGTGCCCCACGTGCCCCTAATGTAGAAACGCCACTGCTCTAGGATCAGCTGTAATTGACACAGCTTGCACTAGAACTGTGTGGAGAAAAATGGCTTGATCATTACATGAGTGGACTAACACAACGTGAGTTATTGAAAATGGGGAACACAAAGAGTGTAAGAGCATTCAAGTTTGGTGACGGAAGAGTTGTTAATTCTACAAAGAAAGTGAAAATCCCAGCCATGATAGGACAGACTAGATGTCATATTGAAACAGAAGTGGTCCCAGTAGATATCCCATTGCTCTTAAGCAAAACTTCACTGAAAAGAGCAGTTGCTGTTTTAGACATTGAAAATGACAGAGCCACAATGTTTAAACAGCCAGTGAAACTTGAACTGCCATCTTCAGGACATTAATGTGTGAACATTAGAGATGAGAGTAACCAAGGTGAACTGGAGCTCCAGAATGAGGATGACATTCTCACTGTGACAAACATGACAACAAAAGAAAAACAGAAAGTTCTGTTCAAACTACACAAGCAATTTGGACATGCCTCTGTTGACAGACTGAAAAAACTACTGGCCGGCTCAGTTAATGCTGATGATGAATGCACCACAACCCTTGAAGACATCATAAACAACTGTGAGACGTGCATCAGATATAGCAAACCAAAACCAGCGGTGGGTTTGCCCATGGCCTCAACCTACAATTAAACTGTAGCTGTGGATTTGCATGAGCTAGAGCCGGGAGTGTGGTATCTGCATGCAATTGACCACTTCACACGCTTCAGTGCAGGGAGCAGCGTCACCACCAAGAAACCCAGGGAGATTGTGAAGCACTTTATACATTGCTGGATAAGTGTTGATGGTCCTCCACGCAGACTGTTCAGTGACAATGGGGGTGAATTCAACATCGAAGATATGAGGAACATGGCTGAAGGCTTCAACATTGAAGTGAAAACAACTGCAGCTTACAGCCCATGGAGCAATGGGCTTTTGGAAAGGCATAATCAAACGCTCACTGAAATCCTGATGAAAGTGAAGAGGGACAATGGATGTGACTGGAGGATGGCCCTAGAATGGGCCCTGATGGCAAAGAACTCTATGCACAACATGCATGGCTACAGTCCCTACCAGCTGGTATTTGGACAAAACCCAAATCTTCCTTCAGTTCTCACTAATAAGCCACCAGCTCTGGAATGTACTAACATGAGTACTTGGATAGCCCAGCATATCACAACATTACATGCTGCAAGGAGAGCATTTACAGAAGCCGAGTGCTCTGAAAGGATCCAACGAGCCCTTCGTAAACAACTGCGGGCCGCGGCGGTGAGAGTGCCAAATCCCAACCACTACTAGACCACCAGGGGCATCTGTTGAAGCGTCATGACATGCCCTACTAGTGGTCTGTAGAAACAGTCCCAATAACTATAAATGGGATATCACAGTAGTTATTTTAAACTTGATAATAAGTGCTATTTAGCACCATCTACCATGCACATGCAGAAATGTGTGCATTGTAGTAGCCTGCTAGGCATTCAGCTTCTCTTTTGTAAAGGTCGAAGGACATCATTATCTTTTATTGATGCATATACATTTCGGGGGGGTTTTTCTCTAGTAATGAGAATAAATGAGGGTGAAAATGCTTCAGCTAAACATCTCACTCAGAAAAAGACAGCTCATTCTCTAACAAATACTAACAGATTTGTTTGACAAATGAGATTACTTTCCATTTGCAGACCTAATGATGTTCCAAGTTGTATTGTGTGCTCCAGTAGACCATCCTTCTACTTCAATATTGCTCCTACTGAGCTTTAAACTTTTAGTCTGAGGCCTGGAGTGATGTCTGTGTTGCTGTGTATATGCTTATGTGTGTGTGTGTGTGTTTGTTTGTGTTTTTGTCGCAGCTGACTCTCCTCAACCCCATAGAGAATCCTGACCTGGAACTGGCCATCGTCATGCTCATCGTTCCGTTCTTCATCAACGTAAGTCTGCTGTTAACATGTGTTGTTGTTTTTTTTGCACCCTGATTTTACAGCTCCGGCTACACCGATACTGCACGTGTCTAGCGAGTTACTTAATCGTCCCTGTTTGTTCGTTTACACTAGTCACACTCAATAGAGATTGTGTGTGTAAATGTAAAAACATTGTCTGAGTTTCAGTGTATAACAGAAGAAAAATCCCCTCTTTTAACTCTAGTATTTTCTGTGTTCCCTTTAGGCCCTCATGTTCTGGGTGGTAGATAACTTCCTAATGAAGAAGCACAGGACAAAAGCAAAGCTGGAGGAAAGAGAGGAGGACTCACGGGGGAACAGCAAGGTGCGCTACAGACGAGCTCTGTCCCATGACGACTCCGAGTCAGAGGTAAGTCTCTTTAGTAATGAGACACATCAGTGATGAGAAAAGATCACAGCTAAACAGTGTCGGTTTTATGATTTAATACATACATAGTTGAAGTTGGCAATTGGCACACTGTATGGCATACTCTTCCATGTCTCCGGTACCGATTGGTTCTCTGTTATGGACAAACTTGCTCGGTACTGGTTCTGCACTCACTCAGTCTGAAGAGGAACCTGTTCTCGAGATGTTTCGGTTGCCCAGATCATGGTGTCCCACTTATTTGTAAAGCAGACGAGCCCAACGCAGAGTTCTGCTCTCGACACACTACCAACCATTTGTACGCCCATCAACACATGAAGTCATGACACCAGTCTGGCATGAGCTTATTTCCATTTCAACGTTTACCCTCGACGTCTCACAGAAATCTGGGCTGTGGTTGAAAACTGTTTTTTTTTACTTGGGAATGTTCCTAACTGAGAGAAATGACACGAACGTATTTTAAAGATGAGAGCTAGTTGAATTTTCTAAATGCTAAGGAAAGATGCTTCATTGCTTCCTTTCTTATCTCCTTTAGCTTAGGAAACACTGGTCCATCCTTTACGAAAAGTAAAGGAGATAATACCACCCCACAATTCATTGCGGCAGCAACCTTTGAAGTAACGCACCATTCAGCCGTCCATGAAAACAAATTATACGCTTTTTTTTTTTTGCACTGATTTAGAAATTATTTTCATACAGTTATATTCTAATGGGACTTATGTTGATACATATGAGTCACAGTGACTCGTAACCAACAACCATTTTGTTTCATTGTATTCATGTTTATTTATTTTGAACATGTAACAAATCATAATGACACATCGTATCATATTTAGTGGAGTCAGATTCCCTGAGCACCGCAGTTGTCTTTTCCTGAATCCTTATGAATTCTCCTTCATATCTTTCCTCTACCTCGGGACTTTTTGACCCCTGTAGCCCCCGTTTCTTCAAAGTATGAATGATGAACTACAGCACTGTTTCTGATCACACATTCTTGACACATAATATGACTTTCCTGACCGGGAATCGAATCCAGGCGGCGGCAGTGAGAACGATGAATCCTTCCCACTAGACCTCCAGGGACGTCTGTGTATGTTCTTAATAATAATAATAATAACTTTATATGAGGCATGTACTGTGTAATCTCTGGCCTTTGATGGAGTCCAACAGTGGTCAGAGTATCACATGCGGCCTCTAGTGGTGTTCCTGTGGAACTTTGTGATATCTGATACTGAGATGTTTTCACAACAACATAAATAGATATTAGAGATGAATTATGAGCTGTTTACACTAGGTCTAAGCAGCTTATGATACATCATTAAAACTACTAAGGGCAAGATTTGTTTTAATTCATAAAAATACAATCTTTTATCTCCTTATAATTTAAATAGTGTATATATAATTTATTTATAATTTAATAAAAAACACTATAGGTGACTATAACAAAGTGAAAGGATACATTTAGAATTGTTGATGGTTTACAGACTACGGACAGGTTGAAATTATTATTGGGACGCTATAATCAAACTATGGATCATCAATGATCGGCAGTTAGTATCGGCGGCAAAAACAAACGTGATCGGGGACCTTTTAAAAGTTACATTTGCTCTCTTTTTATCTTTTGTGCTGATCCAATCTGTAACTCTGATCCGTGATATCAGAACCTTGAGTTTTATGATCCGTTATACCACAAGTTGTCACTCAGAACTTCTGTCACAGAGAAGTCCAGCAACAACGTGGTGAAGGTGGAAGGACACTCGCACTGATCAAATTATACCGATGATTTCATACAAATAGATTTCAACCACTAATTCATCACAGTCACAAGCTCTGGGCACTGTTGCGACTATATCCTTTGTGTTATTATTGCAATTGAGCTCTTTCTTGTCTATTTCTGAGACCAGAAGGCTAGCAAAGAGCAGGCTGCTGATTTAATGTGGTAGCTGTGAAACCCTTGAAAGATTTGTTCCCAGGCCGGGATTCGAACCCCGGTCCGCGGGGGTGAGAGCGCTGAATCATAAGCACCTTATCACCAGGGAGCTGTGAGGGCCTTTGTTACACCATGACCACCAACTGAATCTGTCATATCTGATATTAATTTGAACAGATGAGTCCCTTTATGTGAGACATTGACTTAAGTAGGACACTCGTATCACACTTGAAAGCAGTTGGGTATCTCTCACTCAGAGTAGTTTACTGTGATGAGCAGATTAACAATGCAGATATAAGAAGAACCCGTCACTTCCTTCTTGTTAGAGTTAACAGCAGCTCATAATGAATTGTCTCCTCATTTGTTTTACGAGTGACGTTGATTTATAACCCAAACATGCGTCACTTCTCTTTTTAACTGCTGTTGAACGGGCTGTTACACATGGTGATTATGTTCCTTCTGTGGTCAGATAATGAAGCAGAGATAAGAAGTACAGGTCAGACAAGTCAAGAGGAAGTAATCGGGTGTGCAGGTTTGGGTTTTAGCTGCTGATCTGTGTGTGCAGAGGGCTGCACAACACAGTGTTCTTTCTGTTACAAATACTAGTTGCATTTCTTCTCAGTGGGCCACATGTTAGTACACTTTCTAGATCGTGAAAGGAAACGTAAAGCTGCTTTACGGGGCTTTTTAACATGTCAATGGTCAAAGCAGTGCGAACAAAAGCCAGCCTCATGATCTGTTTCACTAGCCGCTTGTGTGGTGCAGCTAACCCGGGGGCGCATGCCTTCAGCAGAGCGCTGAGTGGTGGGGGATGGGCGAGCTGTGCTGAGACAGATGTTTTTCTATTCAGCAGCAGAGTGTGATCAGAGGCCGGGCTAGTGGCGCAATGGATAACGCGTCTGACTACGGATCAGAAGATTCTAGGTTCGACTCCTGGCTAGCTCGAAATTTTTGCTTTTATGTGCTTATTAGACTGAAATGTTTCATTAGGTAATGTCACAGAGAACAGAAAAATACTCAGTTATTATTAAATGACTAAATGTATGCCAAATGGCATGTTCTATTTTTACATTCAAGGCTTCTATTGAGGTTTTTTGAATGAAGCTTCGACAGTCTGTTATTATTTGGTGAGCCTCTCCTGTGTGTGTGTGTGCGATGGCAGGTGTTAATGTGGTTTTTGAGAGGCTGAATGCCAACAAATACGGAGCGAAGCAGGATATTGCGTAAGATTAAAACCTGTTTTGAATTTTTTGCAATGATTACATTTGTCTTTTTTTCAATACATTCATGTTTTGGACTGAGACAGCTGCACTCACGGCAGCACTCACTGTGTGTGTGTGTGTGTGTGTGTGTGTGTGTGTGTGTGTGTGTGTGTGTGTGTGTGTGTGTGTGTGTGTGTGTCGGTAGATGTATATGTGTGTATATATACATGTGTCTATATAATATATCTGCATATGTATATACTGTGTGTGTGTGTGTATATAATATATCTGCATATGTATATACTGTGTGTGTGTATGTATGTGTGTGTATATATATATATATATATGTGTGTGTGTGTGTATATATAATATATGTGCATATGTATATACTGTGTGTGTGTGTGTGTGTGTGTGTATATATATATATATATATATATATATATATATATATATATATATATATATATATATATATATGCACACACACATATATACACATAGTGGAGAACATCAGGCGATGATGTGTCTTTCAGAAGCTCCTCTTCTCCTTCTTCCCCCATTATAATCCAGTATCTGAGTATTAAGGATTTCATTTTTTTAGTGTCTATTTTTGTGAAATGCAGTCAGGTTCATGGTAGCACTAGAAAGCCAGTCTGCTACTATTTGTACATTTCTCTCTCTATGTTTTGCAGATCCTTTTCTCAGCAGACGATGAGATGGACGAGTCCGATGAAGACGATGTCCGACGGCTCACCGGCCTGAAGACGGTGAAGAAGAAGAAGCTTCGCATGGGGATCCCCGTTTGACCCGCGTGCCTCGATGAACTGCTACGATCACATTTCCTCCGGTAGCTGTCCACCTTGCAGGCCCACACAAACGTTCCTCGCTCCTCCACAGATCCAGTGTCAGCGTTGGGAGTTGACCCAATCTTTTCGGACATAGGATGCCCTTCGACAGAAGAACTGAAGTCCTTTTAGTGTTGACTCCTGGAGGTCTTCTGCATAAACTAGAGTCTAACTTGGGAATTTATTTAACACGCTGGGAGATATTTGTTTTTTGGTTAACCAGGTACATCGGATCACTGTTTCATCTTGACGTGGCACTCCTTAGCTGAGTGTTTTAAAAGAATGGGGAAGAGAATCCCACCATGAACAAAAACATAACATTGTTAAATCCTTCATGTATGCATAATAGGGAAAAACCTTAACACTGGTCTAATACTGTTTGGACTCTTGGTAGCCGTGTGTAACGGGGGGGGGGGCGATGGTCCAGGATCAGTGACGAATCTGAATGGCCACAACAGAACCAAACAGCATGCAAACAAAACTGTTCAATGGGTTTGTTACATGTGATAGTCTAACTATCTTTAGATGTCTTCTAAAGTGATTGTATTCCTGATGTAGATTCCATTTAAACTTTGTCCTTTGTTTTGCCATATAGATGTACCACCATGGCCTGTGATGTGTGATGTGTGATGTGTGTGTGTGTGTGTGTGTGTGTGTGTGTGTGTGTGTGTGTGTGTGTGTGTGTGTGTGTGTGTGTGTGTGTGTGTGTGTGTGTGTGTTTACAGACACGCCTCTAATTTAGATGGGCATCACGTCAGACTGCTTGAATCACTGTATTGATGCAACTCCGAACACTTTCCAGTTACACACCTAACTACATATCTTGTGTGTACTGTTGCTCGTGTCAAAGGGAGCACATTAACGCCTGCAGCAACCTTCCGTTTGTATCTCCTGTCCTTTCAACTGTTAAACCTGCAGGACTACAAGTACCACAATGCAACATTCGTCTAATATCAGCTCAGCATGTGTCGTCTCGTCTGTAGACTCAAGACTGCAGTCTCCGTTTGTTGGTGACCGTTTTACTGGCGTGCTCTGATCGTGTGTTCTTTGTCTCTGAATGTCTTTTGTTGTTTTTTAAATATTTTTTTGAGTGTTTTATTTTTGGGCCAAAAAGGTGACTATGCTTCTTCCAAAAGTGTTCTTTATTCCTTAACTCCAACCGGGAGAGTAGATATGCACAAGTTCCAATTTACCACAGCTTTCACCTTTCCTTTTCTGTTTGTGTGATTTTATTTTTTAACAATGTGCCTGAGTGAAATTACCAGCAGGTTTTTTTTTTTTTTTTTTTGGGGGGTTTAATATATATATATTTTTGGGACTGTTTTATCCAGAGCTCCAGATGTTCAGGCATGAAGCAGCATTCAGCTGGCTCTGATAAGAATGTGACATGCATAGACCTCGAAACTGTTAAGTGAATGTGGACCGGACAGTCGGGAGAAAGTGTGTGTGTGTGTGTGTGTGTGTGTGTGTGTGTGTGTGTGTGTGTGTGTGTGTGTGTGTGTGTGTGTGTGTGTGTGTGTGTGTGTGTGTGTGTGTGTGTGTGTGTGTGTGTGTGTGTGTGTGTGTGTGTGTGTATATATATATACAGTATACCTGCATGTACTGGCGTGTGCTGGATGCATGTACTGGCGTGTGCGTAGTGGGCGTGACTGCTGGTCCTCTTTAAAGTAAACGCAGAGTGACGTACACTGTGACTGTGGCAAGTTCGGTGATGGCGATGATTTCATTTTGATGTTTTTGGCACGTTTGTCAGGGAATAAATGACATTTTAAAGGAGCAAAGTGCAGCATCTTGCAGCTGTTATGGTCACTCTCAGCTCAGCCAGGACAAAGAGGGCTTTAAGTATTTAGCAAAGTGAAACTACTATGATGGTTATAATGGCAAGTGACGGAGGTAAGTTATCATTCTAAATGCTTTTTCCAATAAAGAATGTGCTACACTATCATGAAAGCTGAATCGTTTCTATTACAGCTTGTATGATAGAGATTTTAATCCCGTGTCATACACTAAAAACGTAGCACCATCCAATTAATGCAGGATGTCTGCGAGGGCCCAAATAATTGTGTGCATTGCTGTTCTTTACCACTTGAGGCAGCGCTTTGACATACACACACACACACACACACACCACAGATTTTGGTCAGAGGTGCAGTCGCCACTGGAGACATCCGACCTTCAGTCATGAATGATTGAATGTCCAAAAATACATCCAGCTGGTAACTTCTTACAAACAGCTAAGAGAAGACGCACATTTAGCATCCGGCGTCATTGTCTTCCTTCAGAAGCTCTTCAAAATAAATGACATCATATCCCAGTAACACTAGCATCACGATTTAAAGCCGCTGCTGTAGCTTCCAGTACAGGTTGTAGTAGCTACTATGGCCCGTCATAGTTCAAGTTGCTAGAGGAGGTGGAGAGAGATGCGCGACAAGACACTAATTACCTTAAGCCTGGCACTTTGTAAGGGCATAATAAGCACCTCCACAAACATGTATTACATTGTGAGACATGCAGTGATGGCAACTTTGAGAAGATTGATCAGGAATAATCACATACGCGTGAGATTGTGTGTTGAGTTTTTAAATCTGTGGAGGCAGTCCTCTCCGACTGAAAGACTATCCTGGGACTGTGATGCTGCTTGAATGTGTCTTTCAGATTCTCTCTGCGTCGCCCAGTTTGTCGTTTTTAAAATAGTGACTCAGTTTGTCCGTCATCGCACAGTTTAACAGTAACGCCTCAATTTCACAATATGATGCCAGGTGTTCTGACAGCTCAGTATTGCTTTAACTGTCTGCTTTACTTTAATCTAATAAGAGAAAAAACTCAACTTGGCTCAAAATAAATCTGTCTCACACATTATGAAGTAGACGTTTTGAAAAGAGAATGATGTAATATTATGAACTGAGCAAAACATGTTCACAACAACTGACCCCAACATATTATATATATTTATCATCTGCTATTTTATGATAATGTGACAATTTAATACATAAATAATGTCTAGGCTACTTGTTCTTCCCTACTTGTCTTTATACATATTTATATACATAGCTTTATACATATACTGAATTCTGACACAAAACCAAACCAAACTACTGGAGCTCCAGTGAGGTGGTGGACACAAGTCCCACAACATTTAAAAAAAGAGGGTGTATCTCTGCCAAGGGGGGGGGGCAAACAGCCACTTATGTTGTGTCCTGAATTATCAGCTGTTGGCCTGTAAGCTTGTCGTTAAAAGGTGGGAGACCCATTGCAGCTGTACCGTCCCTCACGTCACACCTAATAATACACTCTGACAACAGGCAGAGTGGGAAACAGGGGTAGGGGGGCCTGACTAGCTCACTGGGTCTGGAGCAGGACTATATATAAGGTCAGGCTTGCTGGGAGACAAAGACACGCACGAGAAAAACAACCAGCGACTTTATCTCACTGGAAAGAGGTGTCTGTGGAATCAATCACCATGTCACAGGTAAGTTAGGTTGAATATGGTGTCTTGATATTCACAGAACACAATGCTTTGAGACAGACCCACTTCTTTCCTGCTTTTCACCCTTAACAGTCATAACCTTCCCGTCTTTGTTATTCACTCCAGCCAGCCGAGATGAAGAAGAAGAAGCGTCCCCCGATGAAGGTGGAGGACCTGAAAGGAGCCCGCAGTAAACTGGGACTGAAGGGCGAGGTCAAGAGTAAGACCTATGAGGTCATGATGGAGTGTGGTGAGTAAGGCCTTTTGTTAATGCTGTTTCCTCCGACTCTGGAAAACAAGACATGTGGCGTAACACCATGTCAGATGTAAATGAAACGCAAAATAAATAAACAGAAGACAAAATGAATACTTAAATGCACCATTAAATGAATAAATAAATGTTGGAAATTATTAGGAATACAGAAATAAATACAGGTAGATCTATAGAAATGCATAAATGAATTGAAGGTTATATTTTCCAATTGACTAGCATTTATTTATTTATTCATACAATTCTGCTTTTAATAACGAGTGAAGCCGACTTGTGTAGTTTCTAGGTATGTCAGTTGCAAAAGCGTTCCCTGACCGGGAATCGAACCCGGGCCGCGGCGGTGAGAGCGCCGAATCCTAACCACTAGACCACCAGGGAAGTCTATATTTCGTCATGCAGCAGAAATTTTAAAAATAGAAAAAGAGAATATGCTTATCGATTTTTAGTAGGCTTTCTTCGAGTGAAGACAATAAAAGACCATTGAGTTCTGGGTGTTTAGCACATGTAGCTTCAGTTTCCTACAAGTGAGCTAAGACTATACCCACAGCAGTGCTAGCTAATGCTAGCAAACGTTCCGCACTTAGATTTTACATCTGGCTGCTCTCATGAAAGTTGTAATTATTAACCCTGCAACAGGAGGAGGCATGGAACGGGAGAAGATGTAGCGCACTGAACTACGTAACGGACCCCCAATACCCTGAAATGCGCCCTAATTGCGTTGTTTCGAATCCCATTCATTCCTATTTTGACTCATTGTGATCATCTAGAAATATGTACGTCAGCAACTAATACAAACACAGTAGGCCTATGTTAAAGCATTGGTGGAAAGTTGATTATATTTTCTGTTATTAATCTGAATCTTCAAGTAAGATATCAAATGTAGTGAAGTAAAAAGTACAATATTTGCCTTTGAGGTGCAGTGGACTAGAAGTATAAAGTGACATGAAATGTAAATACACAAGTAAAGAACAAGTACTTCAAAATTGTACTTAAGTACAGTACTTGAGTAAATGTAATTAGTTACTGTCCACCACTGTTTAAGAAGCCTGCAGACCAAAAACTAAGGACCTTATGTGGTGATGAAGCAAACAAAGAATGTGACAAATAGGAGGATTATTATTATTTATCAACATAGTTTAGAGTTCAGATAATCCTCTCTTAGTTTTTTTAAATAATCGGTAATACAGTCAAAAATAGAACATATTCTGTGTACATAAAGCTTATGAGCATTGGAAAACTGGTGTGGGATCACTGATCAGGTGACAAGACCGTTAAAGTGAAGAGACAAGATGGTCACAGATCAGATATCCAACAATATTTTACACACGCAGCCTTAAAACAGTGACCGTTGTAAAGCCAAACTGTAACAGTGCAAAGAATTTGAAAACACACACACACACACACACACACACACACACACACACACACACACACAGTTCCAAACATATTAAGATGCTGGAGGGTTTTCATCTCCTGTCTTTTTTTACCCGTAACCCTGCTTCTTCAGCATAGCCTTCCATTCTTCAAATGAGTGTCAGAATCTGGACAGTACCAGTTCCCAAAGTACTGAAGGTGTGATGGTGTCTTTCTGTCTTTGTTGCACTTTCTGCAAAGGATCACATCTGTCTTCTTCACCTTCTTTCTCTTGATGGTTCCACTTTGCGCCATCTCCTCTTTTCTTTTCCTGTACTGTTGAGTACCGTAAGGAACCGCTTGGCTGGATGTGTGAGTGGAAGGTGGCACAGAAGGTAAACTGGGGTTGGAGGAGTTAAAAAACATCACATGTGAGGGTCCAGGCACTATAGGAAGCCCCATAGATGGGAAAAAGAAGGGGAAGGAGACGGGTGGTCTCTTCTTGAGCGTTGCTTCTCCTGCAGTGTTTGGTGGCAGGAGGAACAGGTGGGGCTCAGCCAAACTGCCAGAATGCAGAGATGGCCCTTTCTGCAGAGCTGCAGGGAGCTTCTCTGGTCCTGCTCAGGGTGCATCTGGATCTGGCCCTGCCACGCCTGCTGAACCTGGGAACACATAAAACAACCAATATTAATAAACAGATTGTAAGCAGCTGAACGCCGCTCCGCTCACTCCTCTTTTTCCAAGACTGTGGCAACGTGAGCCGCTGAGTTTGCCTCACTCAGGGGCCATCCATACCATAATAACACTTTTAACACATTGCATTTTCACAAGCATATCTTTGTGTCAACATGAACAAGTGAAAGAAGGCTCTCTCTATAACCAGTGTTTGTTTGTCAACACGGCGGACCCTTCATATCTACGTATCAATGTAGATATGAAGGGCTCATTGTGAGAGAACGAAAACACTCATACAATAATAACTAAGTGATAGTACACTAATGAAAACATAGTTATGAATGTTGTATTTAATTTCTACTAATATATCCCACATAATGCGACACACATTGTACCTTTAAGCAGTAATACACAAAAGTGATCAATTGCTGTTTGATCAGGACTGTGATGCAGCAGCATGACACAGCTGGATCACACATTGATCACATCCTCTTCTGCATGCTTGCTTTTGTAAAATAGATACTTCATTTAGATTTTCATTTCACTTGTCATGTTATGAAAACAGATTACAGCTGGAATGCAAAACTGACTAATGGAAACAATGCAGAAAACATGCTCTGCATAAAA
This sequence comes from Cebidichthys violaceus, assembly GCF_023349555.1. Taxonomy (NCBI): domain Eukaryota; kingdom Metazoa; phylum Chordata; class Actinopteri; order Perciformes; family Stichaeidae; genus Cebidichthys; species Cebidichthys violaceus. The sequence goes on along the minus strand of NW_027176428.1, from coordinate 1,603,856 downwards.
TATGAGTGTATGAAGCATGCTCACAGTCTAACCATTGTGTGACTGTTGCAGCAATCAACTGATCACGGTAGTTTAATCTTTAACAATGTATCTATAATGCAATATGTTTTATAAACTGAGCTTTTTTGTAGAACCTCGATCTTCAAAGTAACTGAAGTTATCAATTACATGTAGTGGAGTAAAAAGCACAATATTTCCCTCTGAATTGTAATCGAGTAGAAGTATAAAGTAGAATAAAACAGAAATACTCAAGTAAAATACAAGTACCTCAAAATTATACTTCAGTACAGTAACGTTCTTGAGTAAATGCAATTTCCCTCGTTACTTTCCATCACTGCCTCCTGTAAGTAACGTTGAGTAATTAAATGAACGGTACGTTACAAACAGGTGTCCAGTAACGTTGTAACGTTGTTACGTTATTGTAAAGGTTACGACTCACAGACGAGAGTACTATTTCATTTTAGTTTAAGTCTTGTCATGCTGTATGTAACTTTACTTTATTGTAAATGAATGAATACATAAAGAGAAAAGTAAAATAACGGTGTAATGGCGGACAGTCCCACTTAACGGGAGTTCGCTCCGGTCATCAACAAGCGGGTTAGTTTGTTAACTTTGTTGGTTAACGTTAAAGTGACTGAACGTAACATCAGTAACGGTAGAGCTAACGTTAGCTAAGTATCGCTCTCTGTAACATAATGTAATACAGTGATGGACAGCTGACGTTATACATTAGGACGCGTTTCCTCGTTAGTAACGAGTTGCCGAGCGGCTCATTCATTCAAACATCAATATATCTCAATTAATTTGTATTGACAACAGTTATAAAGGATTGACTTACTTTCGAAATGTTGATAAAACGAACAGAATCCGACGGCCGTTCTCTTCATCTACCGCAAACACCGTAAACAACTTTTCAAATGTGGGAGGGATTTTGTCTTCGGCCGTTCTCGTCCTTCATTGGTCAATTCTTGGTTAATTCTTGGTTACGATACGAGCACCGATTGGCCACAGCGGACAATTCCTGGTTGATTCTTGGTTACGATACGAGCACCGATTGGCCACAGCGGACAATTCCTGGTTGATTCTTGGTTACAGACTGAACGGCGATTGGCTTTCGCAACCAAGAATTAGCTCGACTCACGCGCTACCTGGAGGGATGTGTTACTCGATCACTGGTGGAATTAATTACTTTTGCTCAAGTGAAATACTTACTTGTAGCCTACTGCTCTGCTTACATTTATTTGACTGCAACAATTACGTACATTTTTAGTTACGTCACATCCTCATATTTTACAAGTAGGACCATCTTAGAGACACACAGATATGTGACAGTGTCTAAATACTGTGCAGCTTAGAGATCAGCTCTTTTTTTTTACTATGCCAGGTGGGATGTATTGTTGCTGACTGCTGTGTTAATGCTGTAATGCTGGTTGTGGGATTTGTCAAATTATTAAAACAGATTAAACTGGAAACACAGCGGGCATTTTTGCAGCGTTTTCTCTACATAATCCAGTAGCTGACTAATGAAAAATATTCCTGTGCTAGGCTTTTATATTTCATTATTTCTTGATTAACTTATTGCCAAAGTAATCTGCTGACAGAGGCTAACACCATTCACGCACAGCCCTGCTGCACTTGCATAGATTTTCTTTTATGCCCTTTAAACTTTACCCAGCCACACAAATATTGTGTGTGTGTGTGTGTGTGTGTGTGTGTGTGTGTGTGTGTGTGTGTGTGTGTGTGTGTGTGTGTGTGTGTGGTCAGAATCAACATAAAAAGCCAACATTCATTGTCTGCAGCTTATTAAGTCAAACTTGCTTTTTGAATTCTACTTGAGAGAAGATATAGTTTACATGTTACCTGTACTTTGTCCAACCTAAGAGATAGTTCAACAAAATGTTTAAACATTGCTCGATTTGAATGATTGAAAGAGATAATGTGAGCTGGAATTCGAGAGGCAGTGTTTGTTGTAAAGACATGAAAATCCCAATTTTTTTTAACTGGGAATGAGCCAGTTGGCGAGAGAGCTGCATCCTAAACACAAGATGATGAAACAGAAACATCTGTTGCAGACATTTTTGTTGTCCCATTTTTGTCTTCATGATACCCAAGTGGAGGCTGAGCAGTCACCAGGTTTAAAGCATTTCTACTTTCTGACGGGACTGATGTCTGTGTCTCCCTCTGCATTCAGAGCGTATGGGCAAAGTGGCTCCGTCTGTGTTCAGCGGCGTGAGGACGGGGACAGAGACGGCTCTGGGGACGCCTGCTGCTGCCAAACCTCCTGGAGCCAGTGTGTTCAGCAAGTAGACCCACAGCTGGATACAAGAAAAGAGCCGAAGAAGCACGCGGCAGTCTTGGTGATGCTGCATTATATGGATTGCAAACATTTTCTTAATGAAGACATGATGATTTAAGAGAGATACATTGTATACTTTTATGCCAGGATATTGTGTTGACATTTCTGTTAAGGCAAGCAGTTTAGTTACTTTGTAATTTGCACAGTGCTGCAGACGGATGTAGTGGGTTGGATTGTAATGTGGCTGATGAACTGTAAATGAGATGTGAGATGTGTTACCAGTGTTGACAAAGATTGTCTGATTATTTGTTCTTTTTTTTTTTTACTGACCATTTTTCCTAAATAAATGATTTCCCCCTGTATTGAAATGTAACGTTGTTTTTTTATTGGTACTAAACTACAAAAAGAGGGTCATTTCTATGGAAATGGTAAAGCCATGTCAACTTGAAAATCTCTATGTCGATGCAGGACTGTGGTAACATGCTGACATTTTTATTACAATCACAAAAAGGCCTAAAAGCACAGAGCGCCTGTTTGCATTCATATACACATACAAGCAAATGGGTTGAACCTCTACCCAAGTGGCCAAACAATTTGTTATTGCTGGTTTTAATTGGATTGTTATTACTGTATTAACCACTTAAATCATGGTATGAACTTAAATGATGGGCCTTTAGGAAACACAAACGATGACTCGCCAAAATGAAGAGCAAAGTACAGCTCGCCCACATTAAAAAATGTTTGTTCAAAAGGTTCAAAGTGGCATAAACCTGCAGTCAAAAATATGTTCTTAACGTGCTCAACATAGTAGCTTACAATAGTTTACCGAGGGCAGAGGTCTGCAAATCATAATTAGCTTGACAGCGATGTAGTAGGATGTGACGCATATTTTAGTTGACAAACTATTAAAACATTTTTTATTATGGCGGCGTGTCCAGCGGTGTTACCAGCCCTACGGACTTCCTGTTTACACCGGCACCCACCCGCATGCCCAGTGTACGTGAATAGTCGCGTGATATTCGAATTCAGACGTTTTAGTCTGGACAGAGATCATTTCGAAAACGATGCTGAAACGCTGTGTGGACGGAGATCGTTTTCGTTAGTGTGGATGTAGCCTCAGGGAGCCACAACAGAGGGGCTGAAGAGCCGCATGCAGCTCCGGGTTGCCGACCCCTGGTTAAACCAATACTCAAAGCAACCTGGTTAACAACAAAGCCCCAAATCACCTGCTGTTGTGAGATGAGCTCTGAATCTATCACTAACCCTGTGTTATGACATCCATGCTGCAGGTTATCAAGCTCAGTCTGCCAGTGCCAGTCTCGAATCCTTTAACAACGCGTGCCAAACGCAGTGCCATCTAACCACGATGTCTAGCCAAAAGAGCAGAGTACAGCTCGCCCACATTAAAAAATGTTTGTTCAAAAGGTTCAAAGTGGCATAAACCTGCAGTCAAAAAGATGTCTGTTCAAGTGAAATCAGTGTAAAGTCACCATGGCACAGATGTCCTTGAAATGTGTATTTGTCCCAGTATTGCATCACAACGGTCTGATTCATCTGCATGCACTATACCTGTGGGCCAAATCTAATCAGTTTACATTTTTTAGGGGGTTGATAATTTAACTTCAGAAAACACACAAGAGTCTGTCTGATTTACTTACAGTCCTCTACTGTTTGCTCCCTGGCAATTTGGAAACAACATAAACACCCACATCAAGTGAAGCAGTGAACGTTGAGTGAGAGAGTCCAGCAAATGTATCGATCTGCTGACTATTCAAAAATGTTCATAAACAGCAAAAGACATTGTGATACGTCTATAAACCTATATCTTGTAGTAAGTGACAGAGTTATTTCAACAAATAGACAACATATATTGTAAATAATAAATACAGATACAGCAACACAGACATCTTGCTGCAATAGGAACTGACTGTTGTGACGTATTGTACTGTGTTTGTATTTGCCTACGCTAAATCATATATCTAATACATGCTAACGCTATTGGTGCTTGTCATGTTGCCAAACGTCTTGTTAGGTTTAAGTTTAGTGTCAGTCCAACTAACATTCACACACTTTTCAGCCCGAGCACAGATATTTTCACCAACGTTTACAGGGCCTCCTGCACTTTAAGCTCAGGTCTGTTGGTCAATACTCTAGGCCAATGCACTCACAAACACACTTTTTGTCCCTCCTCCTCCTCCTGGACAGAGAGCTTTTTTTTCTCAGCACTGAAGTCAGACACTGTTCAGTGGAAGTTTGGTCATGTCTGGACTGCAGGGTGTTGGACTGCTGCTGCTGTGGGGCAGCGCCTGCCTCTGGCTGCCCGGCCTGGCCCGGGGGGCTCTGGTCATCTCCGGGGGCCATGAAGCTCTGCAGGTAACTTCACACACTGACCTTTTCTGATCCTAGTTTGGGAACCACATTGTTTTATAGCAAAAGTATTTTCTCTGGTGGTTCTTGATTTCTCCAAATTATCTCTACTCAAACTAGTTTGGAACTTAAATCCGACTTGGTTTTATTATCACATTATGCCTTCCAGCTTCTCCTCTTTGTACGTATATATGACACAGAATGTAAAGCTGTTTTTTTGTGATAAGTTGGTTCATGTAATGCTTATCTTGGCATCTGCTGTATTTGTATTTCAGGAGACAAGAGGAGCTGCCAAATCACTGCAGGTACTTGTGAGAAACAATTTAAAGACAGACAGTCCTTTTATATTAAACTATAAATGTTGTTCCAAAGTGTGAAATATGTGAAAAATGAACGAGGCTATGTTGATAATTCATATTATTTGGTACCATGATGCAACAGTGGCCGATAAAATTGCCAGATATGCGCAGTCTTGATTTTCCAACTCCAAGAAGAATCTCCCTTTTCTTTTTTCTTTGTTACAGAAAAGAAGTACAGATGAGGCCACGGTAAGAGAATAATCCGCTAGTATTGTTTGTATGTATTGATGATGATGGTGATTAGAAATATTCAGTTCAATGCTTTATTTGTCCTGTAAGGGTAATGGAATGCAAATTAACAGAGACGAACAGAAAAAGATAAGGGAAGAATAATGAACTCTATTAATCAATATATCCTTCTCTGGCAGATTGATAAACAGGTCATAATACTGTCAATAAAACGATTGAAAATAACTAAATTCATTGAAAAGGAGTTGAGTTTTCAATTTTTCACACTATCCCTGGATACAGCACCCAGGTTGACTCACCAAATCGCTCTCACACAACACTCCCAATGTGGAATCAGTGACATAATATCCTTCAAAAAAAAAAAGAAAAGTTGTGTTATGGTTTTCTTTGGCACAAATCAGGATAGCATGCTGTTTACTGGACCCAGGTGCAGTTCAGTTTTAAACCACAGCAGATCTTACAGTGCTTCATTGTATAAAAATGCTGTATGTGAAGTGCTTGTGGTAGAAGTGTTTCAATCGCTCCCTGTCCTTCTGTCTCAGGTGGAGGTGTACAGCGTGAAAGTGGACTGCACGGTGACGTCTCGTTTCGCCCACACCGTCATGACCTCCAGGGCTCTGAACAAGGCAAACTCCTCCCAGGAAATCTTCTTCGAAGTGGACCTGCCCAAGACGGCCTTCATCGTCAACTTCAGCATGTCAGTCCGTCTCCACTCTGATTTCCACTCCGTCCACACTCCTGCTTGCATTATGACCATTTCTGTTTGAAAAGTCGTGCACTTAAGATGAGTTTTCTCAATGATACAGTTAATTAGTTAGTTCTCCATGTTTGTTCCTCGCAGGGAAATTGATGGCAAGGTGTATGTTGGCGAGGTGAAGGAGAAAGAGAAAGCCAAGAAACAGTATGAGAAGGCTGTTTCCTCCGGACAGACTGCTGGACTGGTCAAGTGAGTCATATCACAGTATGACATACGTATTCAAAAACGCATACTGTATCTAAACTTTCACTGACTTAGGGCAGATCATGTTGACACGAGAGGCTGTCATTGGTGTCTGTGTTTCATCACAGGGCCTCTGGGAGGAAGATGGAGAAGTTTTCAGTGTCTGTCAACATCGCAGCTGAAAGTAACGTGACTTTCATTCTGACCTACGAGGAGCTCCTTCAGAGGAAACTAGGCCAGTATGAGATTCTGACTCGAGTTAAACCCAAACAACCGGTGCAGGAGTTTCAGGTGAATCCATGTTCATGTTCAAATCTCTCTTGATCGTTTCAGATATTCTGAATGAGTTTACCTTACAAATGATCTCTGTCTCTGTGTGTGTGTGTGTGTGTGTGTGTGTGTGTGTGTGTGTGTGTGTGTGTGTGTGTGTGTGTGTGTGTGTGTGTGGAGACAGATTGTGGCAAACATCTATGAGCCTCAGGGCATTTCTTATGTGGATGCCCATGCAACCTTCCTCTCCAATGAGCTGCTCCCCCTGGTGGAGAAAACCGTCTCAGACAACAAGGTACACAATACGACAGGTCTTAAAGAAGTTGACTCTAATCTGTCTTGCAGATCCTCACTTCTTTTTCTCCACATTCAATAAAATGATTGATCCAAGAAACAAGAGTAAGCTAAACTAGTCGTATCGTTATCCCTTTGTCAGGCACACATCTCTTTCTCGCCAACTATGGAGCAGCAGAGGAAGTGTCCAGGTTGTGATGGAACGCTCATCGACGGAGATTTTGTCATCAAGTATGACGTGAAGCGAGCAAATAGCCTGGGGGACGTTCAGGTCAGCTGTCAATAAATACTCAGTATCTGCTGATGAATGCACATTTGAATCATGTAAAACTATGCAGATTCACTGTAATGTTGTTTTTCTGGAGGCTGAGTTGTATAATAAAATTAAGAAATTGACAAATGTGAAATGAATCAACAACATTTTAGAGGGGAAAATTCTTGCAGTTTTTGCCTTTTCATTCTTTCGTGTGCATTACTGCTCTTTGTTGATTCTCATCCCTTCAGATTGTGAACGGATACTTTGTGCACTTCTTTGCTCCCCCTGACCTGCCCAGAGTCCCAAAGAATGTGGTGTTTGTGATTGACAGGAGCGGATCAATGAGTGGAAAAAAGATGGAACAGGTGAGAGACCGTTCCGACAGGTAATGTGTCTCCGATTTATTGAGGCCCGCATGCACACATTTTGACCTCTGACCGTGTTACTCCTTGCAGACACGAGAGGCGATGCTGACCATCCTCCTAGAACTCCACGAAGAGGACCACTTTGCCCTCATCCAGTTTGATCAAAGAATTGAACATTGGAGGGAATCACTCACCAAAGCAACAAAGGAAATGGTGGCTGAAGGCATGGCTTACGTCAGAAAGATATTTGACAGTGGAGGTGAATAGAAAAACAAGTCTTACAACTTTAATGCTAAATGTCATCTAAACTCCTTAAATGATAGAAATACACTCTCATACTAAACATTTTATCATTTGTTGTGTGTTTTCCTTCAAGTAACCGATATCAATGGTGCAGTGTTGAGAGCCGTGGACATGCTGGTCAAAGACAGGCAGGAGAAGAAGCTTCCAGAGAGGAGCGTCGATATGATTATTTTACTGACTGATGGAATGCCAAATTCTGGTGAGCATGCAGAGTGTGTACATAAATACACATTTATATGCTCATACATAACACTTGTGTGCCTGCTTGTGTACATGTAGGGGTGTCCAACCTGGAGACGATTCAGGAGAATGTTCAGTCTGCTATCGGAGGAAACATGTCTCTGTTCTGTCTTGGATTTGGAAATGATGTGGATTACTCCTTTCTGGATTTGATGAGCAAACAAAACAAGGGAGTGGCCCGCAGAATTTTTGAGGGTTCAGATGCAGTCCTTCAACTTCAGGTGGAGCCTCAAGGCTAAGAATATATTTTTAAACCAATTCTTTAAGATTTTTGTTAAATGTAAATAATACCAGCTAATGTATAAAGATAGAGTGCTGCTGAATGTGTCCTAAAACCCTAAAGCAATTTCTTTTCCCTCACCTTTTCTATTTCTTTTGATGGGTTTTTGGTTAGATGCCTCAAATAAGGTCTGTGGTTAACACAAGCTTAGGATATTTTAATGTTTTGTTCTGCGAAATAAAATACGTCAGTAAATAACCCTCTTTTGAATTTTGAAGCTTTTACGTGTCTTAAAAAAAGGCAGTTGCTAACAGGTGGCTAAATGGGACTACTAAACACTATCACACCGACTAGTCCTCCTTCACAGCTAAGTTATGTATTCTCGAAATCATCCAACCGTGGCGTAGTTTGTTTAAAGGCTAACGTTAGCTTTTTACTTCTGCTGATTGTATTTACCCTTCAAAAATCATAAAAAACTGTGTTCATTTGTGAACTGTATCTTGCTGAACAAAGCATGCAAGTATCATGAACTTAGATTTGCCACAGAGCTTATTTTCTGCAAAAATCTAAAATGCAATACAAAAATCACATTGACTTTTTGTCAAGGGAACCACTTACTTCATTGGTTGGCCAACAAAAATAAGTCATCCTTGCAGCAGTCTATAATGTCACATTCTTCTACAATTGTGTAAAAAACTATTTTAGATACAATTATAATTAAAAACTAGTTATATCAAAATGTTTTACAATTCCATGTAATTCAATGTATGTATATATTTGTTCCAGGGTTTCTACCAGGAGGTGGCCAGTCCTCTACTTTCAGAGGTGGATCTGCGTTATCCTGACAACGCAGTGGACTCCCTGACTACCAACCACTACACCCAGTTGTATAACGGCTCAGAGATTGTGGTGGCCGGTCGGCTGACGGACAATGACCTGAACAACTTCATGGTGGAAGTGTTCGGCCAAGGGGTGAGGAGAAGGAAATGGCAGAAAGTTAGAGACAATGCTGAGTTGGAGTGAAAACGTGTGTTTATCTTTTTCTATCTATCTATCTCTCTTTTTTCTCCCCTATAGTTTGAGCAGGACTTCACGGTGCAGGGCCAGGTCAGTGCTTTGGACTGGGACGTGATGTACCCAAATGAGGAGTACATCTTTGGGGATTTCACAGAGCGTCTATGGGCGTACCTCACCATCCAGCAACTACTGGAGAAGAGGTCTGTTATTCAGTAATTTCACATATGCTGATACCTGGATTCACCTGACATCTTTGTTTCCCATTGGTTGCATGACCACCTTGTTAATGATACTTTTTGGGCATCGTCTGAGGGCCCATAATGAATCTTGTATTGTTAATTCATAGATTCCGTTGTGGTTTTCTGAATGTCAGTGTCGTATGTGGCAACTTCAGTACTATTTCCTTCTTGCAGCAAGAGTGGAGCCGCAGACGAGAAAGCCAATGCCACAGCCAAGGCCCTGGACATGTCTCTGCATTACAGCTTCGTCACCCCTCTCACCTCCATGGTGGTCACCAAGCCTGACACTGAGGACGGACCAGACAGCCCTCTCGTCGCTGATAAACTGACTGAGGGTGAGGGAAGAAAGAGAGGGTAAAAAAAATGTCAACATATTATTTATATTTATTCAACTTGTCCATCTGTTTTTTGTTTTTTTGACAGAGCAAAGACAACAAGCAGAGAGAATGTGTAAGACCATTTATTTTAACCATACAGCATAAAAATATAATTCTGGGATTAAGTCAATTCATCGTACTTGCTTTAAATTTTAAATTGAACTGTTCCTTTTTCTAGTACATCGATATGCACATGCACCCCCTATGAATGCACCCCCTATGTATTATCACCAGGCAACACCCACATATTTTGGTAAGTACAATTTAAGCAATGGTAGCTGCATGGCTCTGGGGATGGCGATGTCTGTCAGTTTGTCAGTTGGTCTGTCAGTCCATCACCACAAACATTAGATAGATTGCCAAGAAATTTAGTGCAGACGTTCATGGTCCTCAGAGCATGAGTCCTGATGACATTGGTGATCCCTGACTTTTTAATGAGCGCCATCATCAGGTCAAAATCTTGACCTATGCAGTGAAATATCTCATACTTGATAGATCCAATACCATAGTTTGTGACCAAACACCTGCAAAACAAATGACATTCCCATCAAATTCAACTGTATTTTCTGTTTAGCGCATGCTAACACGCTAAACTAAAATGGTGAACATGATAAACATTACACCTGCTAAACATCTGCGTATTAGTATGTTGATGTTTGCTAACATGCTGTTTTTTTAGCAAGAAGCACCATTGTGTCTATATGTGCAGCCTCACAGAGCAGCTATCTGACTGTAGACTGTTAGTCTTGTTGACATGTTGTCATCAGCAGAACAAAGTCATCTCCATTGTGTTTGTTATTGTCATTCTACTGGTGTCACCTGCAGTGGATGGAGATCCTCATTTCATGATAGAGCTCCCTGACCGAGAGGACGCACTGTGTTTCAATATCAACGATAAACCAGGAACAATTTTCAACCTGGTCAGAGACCCAACACAAGGTCAGCCTTGAGTCCTGATTATCATCATGACTTCACTACACATGTGTACTCCTTGTAGACTGGGATTTTGGACACTTGTCATATATCTGTTGGTAAATCATACCAAGCAGTTAAACAGTGAGTGACTGAATCCCACGTTGTTTCCTCAGGTATTTTGGTCAATGGCCAAATCATCGGAGACAAGAAGATTGCTCCTGATGGTAAAGTTAACACCTACTTTTGCCGTTTTGGCATCGTCCACCGGACTCTGGGGGTGAGGCTGGAGGTGAGCACTCAGGACATCTCAGTGCTCCAGGATGGCAAATTGGTCAAATTGCTGTGGTCTGATACAGCTTCTGTCAAAGGACTCAAGTAAGGAAGTCACGGAGAGCTATCTCTCTACATGTGAAAACTAAAATCCAGTTCAGGATGAATAGTTTTCATCCCCTTCCCCTTATTTCTCCTCCAGCGTGGATCTTTTATTGACCAAGGATCGCAGCCTAACAGTAACTCTAAAGGATTCGGTCAAGTTTGTCATCCTGCTACACAAAGTGTGGGCGAAGCACCCGTACCACCGGGACTACTTGGGTTTCTACACCCTGGACAGCCACCTCCTTTCCCCCTCTGTTCACGGCCTGCTAGGTACAACATGACACACATAGATTACACGCTTTAAAATGTAATAGCAGGTCAAAACAAGTGATATGGATTGCATTTCTGAATTCCATGGATGGATTGCTTCTATATCTGTCACTTTGTTTGGGGATTGGCCCGCTGTTGACTTACTTAGAGGCTAAGCGGAGTACTTCATTTTATAGTTCGCTTTGTAAATAGTACATTTGGCAAGTCATAATCGTGAAAATTTGATAATTGCACATTGTAGTTCCAGCCCAGGCAGAAGTCCACCTCATCATTCATCCACTTAGGAAATGATAAAATAAGAACAGTGAAAGAATCTGCAATCTAAATCTGCAGCTCCCCTCTGCTTTACAGAGCTTTATAGTGAGTTAATAATCATATAAATATTTTCAGCTTTCTGCGCTCAACTCCAATGGCCCAACAATTTTCAATTGTGGCTTCAAATTAAACTGGATAGTTCCCCTGTGTGAGACCTTAGAATTATATAAAACAATACTAGATTTACTTTACTTCACAAATACTCACAGGAGGAACTTCATTACGGTCATTTAGCAGACACTTTTATCCAAAGCGACTTACAATAAGTGCATTCAACATTGGTAATCAAAAGAACTACTAGTCACCAGAAGTCATAAGTACATTTCCTTTTCCAAACAAGCATCTAAGAGCATGAAGCAGAGCATAACTCAGAGCCAAAGTACAGTGCAGAAACAAGAAAAACAGTTAGTGCTATAAGTAATACAAATACAATAAGTGCAACAAGCTAGTATGAATACAATAAGTGCTAAGTGGAAGGCTCAGGGTAGCACTTCCTGAAGAGGTGGGTTTTCAGCCTGCGCCGAAAGATGGGCAGCGACTCTGCTGTCCTGTCCAGTGTAGAGAACGGAGAAAGGAAGTTGTGTGGGAGAACTTGGGGCGATTGAACACCAGGCGAGCTGCGGCTTTCTGGACAAGCTCCAGAGGTCTGATGGCCGACGCCGGGGCTCCAGCGAGTAGAGAGTTGCAGTAGTCCAGGTGGGAGATGACAAGAGCCTGGATGAGAACCTGCGCCGTCTCGTCAGTGAGGAAGGGACGAATCCTCCTGATGTTGTAGAGCAGGAATCTGCAGGAGCGTGTAACGGATGAAATGTTTGCTGAGAATGACAGTTGGTCATCCAGGGTCACACCCAGGTTCCTCGCAGTCCGAGTGGGCGTCACCACGATATCATCAATGGTGATGGACAGGTCCCGGTGCGGGCAACCCTTCCCTGGCAGGAACAGTAGCTCGGTTTTGTCTAGGTTGAGCTTGAGGTGGTGTGTCGTCATCCACTTCGAGATGTCAGCCAAGCATGCAGCGATGTGCGTCTCCACTTGGGTGTCACCGGGGAGAAATGACAAGACCAGCTGGGTGTCATCGGCATAACAATGGTAGGAGAAGTCATGCGAGCGAATAACAGAACCCAGAGATGTTGTGTAGAGCGAGAAGAGAAGGGGGCCCAGGACTGAGCCTTGCGGAACCCCCGTAGTCAGCATGCGTGGTTCCGACACGGCCCCCCTCCAGGTCACCTGGTAGGATCGACCCGTCAGGTAGGATGCAAACAGGGAGAGTGCAGAGCCTGAGACACCCATCCCCTCAAGGGTGGAGAGGAGGATTTGATGGTTCACAGTGTCAAACGCCGCAGACAAGTCCAGGAGAATCAGGACAGAGGAGAGAGAGTTAGCTCTCGCGGCGTGAAGCGACTCTGTCACCGCAAGGAGGGCCGTCTCTGTCGAGTGACTCACTTTGAACCCGGACTGGTGGGGGTCCAAAAAGGCTGTTCTGGTGGAGATAGGAAGACAGTTGGTTAAAGACAGCACGTTCAAGTGTTTTGGATAGAAAGGGTAGAAGAGAAACCGGTCTGAAGTTCTTGACATCAGAGGGGTCAAGTGATGGTTTCTTCAGAAGGGGGGTAACTCTGGCAGTCTTGAAGGCCGTGGGAAAGCATCCTGAAACAAGAGATGTGTTGATGAGGTGGGTGAGGAAAGGAAGGAGTTCAGTCGCAATAGACTGAAGAAGAGGGGAAGGGATCGGGTCAAGGGAGCACGTGGTGGGGCGGTTAGATGTAACAAGGTTGAGGACCTCGTTAGGGGAGAGAGGAGCCAGATAGGGTAAGATGGGGCGTGGAGATGGGAGGGAGAGCTGTGGGGGCAGGATTGGACAGGGAGGACAGGGAGAGAGGGGCTGAGAGAAGGAGGATCTGATGTCGTTTACCTTCTTGTCAAAGAAGTTGGAAGTTTTTACAAGATATGGTTTAAAAAGGTTACAAAACTGAAGCCAGAATCAAACAATTGTCTGCATTTAACACAGTATAAACAGAGGGATACTTCAATCTTTTTGACATTACAGTATAACAGATATAATAAAGCTCAAATAATTTTTTACTGTAGTTGGCAATTACTGGTGGAAAATTACAGGGCCAGAATGATTTGATTTGAAAATGATATTTACTTTAAATGGTGGGTCGTCCTCCAGGTCAGTTCTACCACGGGATTGGATATGAGGTGTCAGACCTGCGTCCAGGTAAAGTCCCAGAGAAACCGGACGCCACCATGTATGTGAAAGGACAGGAGCTCAACGTGACCAGGTATACTATACCGACATACACAGATATACGTGTGTCCCATCTCAGCGGGGAAGAGTTTGCATGCAATGTGTGTCCTAAATGAATAACAAGTGTGACGTTTCTGTCTCGGTCCACAGAGGCTGGCAGAGAGACTTCAGGAGGGATGTGAAGAACGGAGAAAACGTTCCCTGCTGGTTCGTTCACAGCAATGGAACAGGCCTCATCGACGGAGATGCAACGGACTACGTTGTGTCAGGCCTTTTTAAAACAGTTTAAAAACAAGCTAGGCATCCATGTCTACCACAGAAGAAATTAACTTGAATTCATACAATAAATATTCAAATCTGCCTGTACTTACAACCATGAATGCTTTGACATCTTGTACCCAAAGGCAAGCAGGCTTCATTCACGATTTCAGTTTCTATCAGTGTAGTTGCTGGAATTGTAAAAATGGTAACACTTTTCCAAAATGGTGAGAGGAACTGAGAGTGAGCAGAATCTCTTGTACTAAAATAAATGGGACAGTTCTTTGCAATGGACTCAGGCTGGACTTATTCATTTCATCTCAGTGTTTCATTGTTCCCAACATTGTCGAGTACAACAAATAAGATAAGTTAAAGTTTGTCATTTTTGAGAAAAACCCAATCCAGACACTGGCGGTGGTGATGGTGGTGATGAAGGGAGTTGCTGCAATCTGATGATGAATGAGGAGCATGATTGTGATGCTGACTGGAGGTGACTGGGGTGGAGGATGGTCGCATCTGCTTTGAGCTGAAATGACAACTGACAGCAGCAGAGAGGAGAACACGTTTTCAAGTTTGACAGCTACAATGTGATTGGCTTTAAGCAAACTGCAGAATCTGGTTGGTTAGCTTAAAGTGAACACCCACAATGAGCTGGTCAAGTAATCCCAGGGAGAGAGAGAGACTATGAATGAAAAGAAGAGTAAAGATAGTCTTCCTGACTGAATTTATGTTTAAGTTTCATGTCACCTTAGTGGTAACAAATTATTTAAACATGTCTTCACGTCCAAAAAGAAAATTGTGTGCTGTTTTACTGCAGGAAATACACCTTCATTGTGGGTCGACACTTTGTGATGCTGTAATCCAACGTATTTAGATCTCAGCATAAGGAATAAATACATTTATGAAAGATAAATCCCTTAGATTTACGTGACGTCAAAGCATGCAATAAACACAGGCTAAACATACACACACACACACACACACACACACACACACACACACACACACACACACACACACACACACACACAGGTACATCCTGAAATCAACTATGAACAATTCTTGACTGGAGGAGCATCATTTCAGTTTGTTTACGGGAAACTCTGACTCAAACAAAATCAAGGGCTGCAGAGGGCCCCTCCTCCGGCAGTGTGTGGGTGGAGTAAAACTATTACGGGAAGACCGAAGACTTTATCCCCACATGCCTCGAATTCCCTCCACATATTTTTTATTCAGCCTTCCCCGGGGCAGAGGCGACACTGTTTCCCAATCATGTCTGCGCTGTGGAGAGTCATGCTGCTGTGGATCTGTGTCTGCGTCTGGCTTCCAGCTCAGGCCCGGGGAGCCCTGGTCGTTTCTCGCAGAAATGCGATCTCACAGGTATTTAAGTTGTGCAGCGTTTGCATGCAAACACATGTCTGTTTTGTTATTTTCTGTGGTCAGCTAGCGATCAGTCCATACACAGTTTATAAGAACCTGTAGCTTCAGTTGTAAGAGTTGATCTAAATCCATAGGCACGCAATTGACGTGCAGAGCGTGTCTGGCAGCAGAAAGTGTTTTCCCGGGAAAAAAAAGATAAGTATATCATTCACTGAGGCTATTTAATTTAATCAGGAACCGAAAAAATAATAATAATTATTATGATTTAATTATCTATTGCGGGGGTTTTCGGTGTTTGTAGTCTTTAAAAGGGATATTAATTGCATTGTTTTGAAATCAGTATTTCAATACTTATAATGAAAAAATACCGAATCTTAATTCGTTTTTTCCTCCCTCTTGTTTTGGACCGTTTCCCCACTGTGCGCATGCGCAGGCTGCTCTGAAGAAGAAGAAGGGGGAAAAAAGAAGAAACATTTTATCTGAGATAATAACCAGGTTCATCAGTGATGTCAGATGGACTGTGATCTGTTATTACCGTAGTCTGAGAGAAGTGCACGTCAATAAGGTTTCCTTCATTAAGTTGGTGAAACCCGTTTCACCAACTTAACTGTCTAAACATGAAAGTTTAGACAGTGATCATGTGATGCACTATAGTATGAGAGGATACAATCACGCTATTGATCCATAATTGGCTCTAGTGGCCTTGGCCGTCACAGCAGCTTCATTAGTAGGCCTCATCTTTAAAATTATTCCTGCATGACTTGGTGCTCTCCTGCCAAGTGTGTGCAGTGGTCACGTTCTACGTAAAAACTTATCTAACTTATGTTTTAGAGATTTTTTGAGACTTAAGGTGTTTTTTGTTTTTTTTACTTTTCTTCATTGTGGCCGAGGCACGCACCTCGCAGGACTTTGCAGAGCGAAGAACTGAAATAGGCTACTTCCAGTATTTGCAATTGTATCTCTTACTGTAAATAATTATAGACATTATTAGATCAGAAATATCCAGAGTTATCGGCTAGCTGAGCACTGTAGGGATTGTGGTAATCCTGCAACAACGGAATGTCCCTGCTGGCCATCAATAAAGGTGTTTCTTGTTTTACTAACGAAGCTGCTGTTAAGACCGAGGCCGCTATGGCGCTGTATAACGTGAGCAGGTTAAATCAAAGAGTCGACGAGGGAAGAAGTGCGTTATTGGCTCCTTTCATACTATTCATAATACATCACAGCACTGTCTAAACCCTTGTGTTTAAAAAGTCATCGGTGAGGCTGAAAAATTCTTTAATCAACAATCTCACAATTAGAAACCCATTAAAGAAGCGGCAGAGACACGCATTTTTTTTATTGCCCTTAAAAGCTCAATAGACCAAAAGGCAATGCAGCTGCAACAAATAATGCATTTCGACCAAGAAGGAGGTGTGTCATTGTGATGCTTGCTGCGCTGCTCTTCCTCTCTTCTCGTGGCCTTCAGACCACCCACGCTTCAGTTAACTAACAATGTTCTGTCATTTCAGACCTTGTCATAACTCACAACTCCATTAGTTGTCCACCAGCTTGTTCATGTTGCAACCAGTCTGCCGCTCCCTGTTTATTCCTGCCAGCTTGATTGTTGTGTGACCTTTACATCCACAACTCTTTTCCCATGCCTGTCTTAATTTCTTTGTCTGATTCTGGGGCAACACCCCGCTTACGTAATCTACTCGAAACAATTGCTCTAAAAGACGTCTTGTGAAAGAGAGAGGCAACTTTAATGATCATATCATGGAAGCCTCAGATAGGGACTACTGATGCAGTGTTTGTCCAACATTGTACAATCAAGTGTAGTGTTGGCAAATCGTTATTTATTTGGTGCACATCTCTCTCCAGTCCTGCTTTTCCTTTCCCAATAACCATTAAGTCATATATTGTGTTCCAGGAGACCGGAGAAACTATGGGCCCCAGGTTAATGAAGGTACTCACAATTGAAATAGTTACTAACAAAAATATAAAGTACCACGCTGATGTTCGTTTCATCCTGCTGAAAATAAACTGCATATTCTTGTCTTTTTTTTTTTCTTCTACAGAAAAGAAGCACAAGCTCTGTGGAGGTAAGGAAACAATTTTGATATAAATACAAAATTATAAAGTCAAAACAGAGGTACAACCTTTCTTAACAACAAGGCATTTCTACATGCATGTTCATGTATCATTAAACATTAATAGTGAAATGTGGATATAATAATTCAATGCACTCAAGGCCATGGTCAAGATGACTGGTAGCTTCTATCTCACAGTGTTGGTATTGTTACTGTTTGCAAAAGTCCACATTTTCTATAAACCTCATTGCCTCCAGATGTCTCTTGTTCCACTCTCTGCCCCCGCAGTGTCTATTGCCATGTATTTCTCTCTTCTCTTTGCTTTGCTGGAGATAATAAACATGCTGGAAGTGATTTGTCCCTCTGTGCTTTATTCCTTTCTCTAAACATTTCAACTTGTTATGTTTACATTAAAGTGACCTCTCTGGGTTTTGTGGCATGAATATTTTGGGAACATTTCTCATGACCTCTGATCCGAAATTCAGTAGAGCCACAACAACAACAAGCTGCCTGTTCTCTTGGCCAATGGTCTTGCTATAATATGTTTTAGATTTTTTTTTGTGTTTGATTTATTATTGATGACACTTTTTAGAAAGCATTTTACTCAACAAGAATGACAAGTTTTCCTCTTTCGGTGTCACATATTGTGAATTATCTCGACAAGGGGAGGATAAAGTAGACAGACCAGTCAGACAGGAAAGTTTTGATAATGAAAATACAGAGGCCTACTGGCATGAGGGAAAAGTCTGAACAGAATCAAATGAGAGTCCATGAAACATGAATGGAGCAGACAGGGACAGGTTTAGATGGAAAGCAGCATTGTGACTTCAATGATCTAGGCTGAGAAGGGATAAGTGGAAACAGGTGGGTGGGGGTGGTAGAGAAGTCTGAGGGCATCTAGTGGACAAATAAAGAATAACAATGAATGAGGCAGAATGTGAAACTGTCCATCCTTTCAGATGGTGGAGGTGTACAGCGTGAAAGTGGACTGCACGGTGATGTCTCGTTTCGCCCACACCGTCATGACCTCCAGGGCTCTGAACAAGGCAAACTCCTCCCAGGAAATCTTCTTCGAAGTGGACCTGCCCAAGACGGCCTTCATCGTCAACTTCAGCATGTCAGTCAGAATATAGTACTTTTGACTATTGGAATAGATCGTGTGTTTCTTTACCTTTTGACAAGTGTCTTTGTTCCTCACAGGGAAATTGATGGCGAGGTGTATGTTGGGGAGGTGAAGGAGAAAGAGAAAGCCAAGAAACAGTATGAGAAGGCTGTTTCCTCTGGACACACTGCTGGACTGGTCAAGTGAGTCGGACTGAAATATGTTACAGAAGGCACTGAATCTGTGTCGGTGGTGGTGTGAACATCACATTAAAGTAACACATGAACATTATTGCAGAGCTTCTGGAAGGACGATGGAGAAGTTTTCAGTGTCTGTCAACATCGCAGCCAAAAGCAGCGTGACTTTCATTCTGACCTACGAGGAGCTCCTTCAGAGGAATCTAGGCCAGTATGAGATTCTGACTCGAGTTAAACCCAAACAACCGGTGCAGGAGTTTCAGGTGGGACACGCTTTCCTCATTCAGTTTTCTTAATAATGACATACTGTTCAGGAGGAGCTGAAATGTGTGTTGTGCATATAGTGAGGAGGAACTTGTGTTAACATTAATGAGACTTTACATGACAATGCCTCCACAATTGATCTGCCTCAGGGATAATTTTTGCATGTGTGGTTGTGTGTGTGTGTGTTTGTGGAGACAGATTGTGACAAACATCTATGAGCCCCAGGGCATTGCTTTTGTTGAGGCCACGGCAACCTTCCTCTCCAATGAGCTGCTTCCCCTGGTGGAGAAAACCGTCACAGACACAAAGGTAAAGGGTTAGAAAGATTTCTATCCTGCTGTTTATAGACTTTTAAGAACTTTATGATGCTTTTGGTAGCATAAATTATGCATCCTATAATGTCAACTGAAATTAATCTCTTTGTCTCTCAGGCACACATCTCTTTCTCACCAACACTGGAGCAGCAGAGGAAATGTCCAGGATGTGAAGGCACCATAATTGATGGAGATTTCATCATCAAGTATGATGTGAAACGAAAAGAGGGCCTTGGGGAGCTTCAGGTCAGCGGCCAGCAAAGACGTTGCTTAGTATTTTACTTCTGATCTTAGTTTTACTTCCCTAGCCGCCCAAAGGTGAGCATAGCTGTGCCCTTGTGTTATATTTCCATAATAGTCTTAATCATATTCTGTATTTCCCTTCAGATTGTGAACGGATACTTTGTGCACTTCTTTGCTCCACCTGACCTGCCCAGAGTCCCAAAGAATGTGGTGTTTGTCATTGACAGGAGCGGATCAATGAGTGGAACAAAGATTGCACAGGTGAAATACTTTTTGTGTAGTTAAGCCACATACTGTAAACATCACTATGCATATGTGTGAATTTGGGAACCTTTGCAGACCCGCGATGCACTGGTGGCCATTCTGAAAGACCTCCACGAGGAGGACCACTTTGCTCTGATCCTGTTTGATAATAAAATTGCCACCTGGAGGAACTCTCTTACCAAGGCAACAAAGGAAAATGTGGAGAAAGCCATTGCCTACATCAGGAAACTAAGAGACAATGGAAGTAAGAGGAAAGCAAATGGTAGCAACTTTTATGCCATATTTTTTGTGCACTTTGTTGGGATCTGGCAGGAGTGTGTTTGGTTATCAGTATGAAAGTATGAAAACTAAATTATTGACATTAATAAAATTATTAATATCAATAAGAGTAATAATATAATAATAACACGGCACCATCCTGGGATGTCAGGTATCACAAAACGACAGACAAGAACCCAATAGCACGACACAGAAAACAGTTCAGGTGTAGAAACCGGGTTTAATAACCAGCAGATGTCAAACCAGGTAGTAACCCGCGTGGCAAACAAATCCAGTGGGAGCAGGCAAAAGAGAAGGTCCAAAGTCCAAAAAGGCAGGTCAATACACGGATAATCAGGATCAGAATCGGAATGACAGGTTGCTGGATAGCAAGGGAAACACACTAGACAATCTGGCAGAGAACTGAGGGAAATGGGCCGGTACATATACACTGAGGGGCTGATTGCTGATGAGGAGCAGGTGAGTATGGAGGTGGGGCAGGCCAGGTGAAATGAAATCAGCAATTAGTGCAGAGCGGGGGGGAGTGGCAGATTCTGAAATGACATGAGAGTTAGTGTGGCAAAACAGGAGACAGACAAATGAAAAACTAAAGCCTGGCTGAAGTTGTGACAGAACCTCCCCTTCTAGGGACGGCTCCTGACGTCCCACCGGGCTGGTCAGGATGGTCCCTATGGAAAGCTGAGATGAGGTCAGGGTCCAAGATGTTACGAGCTGGAACCCATGAGCGCTCCTCAGGGCCATAACCCTCCCAATCGACCAGGTATTGAAAACCCCTTCCCCGCGGTCGTGACTTGATGAGACGATGGACAGAGTAAGCAGGACCCCCGTCAATGAGCCGGGGGGGTGGCGGGGGTCTGGAGCTGGCTCTCCTTTACGGGTTTGATCTTGGAGACATGAAAGGTGGGATGAATTCTCATGGAGCGAGGAAGGCGGAGACGGACTGCAGCAGGGTTGATGACCTTAGTGATGGAGAACGGGCCCACAAACCTTGGGGCCAACTTTCTAGACTCTACCCGGAGTGGGAGGTCATGTGTGGACAGCCAAACCTTCTGACCAGGAGTGTAGCAGGGTGCAGGGATCCGACGGCGGTTGGCATTTCTCTGGTACCGGTTGGACGAATGCAGGAGAGCAGAACGGGCCCGCCACCAGGTGCGCCGACAGCGCTGGATGAACGCCTGGACAGCTGGGACCCTGGCCTCTCGCTCCTGCTCCGGGAACAGTGGAGGTTGATATCCCCGAGAGCACTGGAAAGGAGAAAGCCCTGTTGCTGAGCTTGGAAGCGTATTGTGAGCATACTCCACCCACAGAAGCTGTTTGGACCAGGAGGTCGGTGTCTGGGATGCAATGCAACGCAAGGCAGTCTCCATTTCCTGGTTCATCCGTTCCGTCTGTCCGTTGGATTGAGGATGGAACCCAGAGGATAGGCTGACCGTGGCCCCCAACAGCTGGCAAAACTCTGTCCAGAAACGAGAAGTGAACTGTGGCCCCCGGTCTGAGACAATATCACAGGGGAGGCCGTGCAGACGGAAAACATGATGTAACATAAGTTCAGCTGTTTCTTTGGCAGATGGTAATTTTGGCAACGGAACAAACTGAGCAGACTTAGAAAATCTGTCCACAATAGTCAGAATGGTGGTGTTACCCTCTGAGGGAGGCAGTCCGGTGACAAAGTCAAGTGAGACATGGGACCATGGACGATGAGGAATAGGCAGTGGCTGAAGAAGACCAGAAGGGGCATGGCGAGCAGTCTTATGCTGAGCACAAATCTGGCAAGCGGCGATAAACTCCTTGGTGTCCTCTTCAATGGAAGCCCACCAGAAACGTTGCTTTAGCAGAGCTAGGGTGCGCCTAACCCCTGGGTGACAGGCAAGGCGAGAAGAATGTCCCCACTGGAGGACCTGAGAGCGGAGACTCACAGGCACATACAGACGATCATCAGGGCAGGCACTGGGAGCCGGGTGGTCGGCCTGGGACTGTTTTACCTTGTCCACAATGTCCCAGGTAACTGCGCCGATGACCACCTTAGTGGGGAGGATACTCTCAGGCTGTGTGGGACAGTTGTCTGACTGGAACTGACGGGACAGGGCATCTGGTTTGACGTTCCTTGTACCTGGGCGATAAGACAGGGTAAAATCAAAACGATTAAAGAATAATGACCATCTGGCCTGACGGGAGTTCAACCGTTTGGCTGACCGGATGTACTCCAGGTTTTTGTGGTCTGTCCACACCACAAACGGATGCTTTGCCCCCTCCAACCAGTTCCTCCACTCCTCGAGAGCCAGTTTGACAGCCAGTAACTCCCGGTTTCCGACGTCGTAATTCCTTTCTGCTGGGGACAACTTGCGGGAGAAAAAAGCACATGGGTGTAACTTTTGGTCCTCAGCTGACCGCTGAGACAGGACTGCCCCCACCCCGGAGTCTGACGCATCCACTTCCACAACAAACTGGTGTTCAGGATCTGGAAAGATGAGAATGGGAGCAGAAGAGAACCGTGATTTTAACTCCTTGAACCTCCTTTCTGCAGCAGGGGACCATTGGAAGGCTATCTTCTGGGAGGTGAGGGCTGTCAGGGGAGCTGCCACAGAACTATAGTTGCGGATAAACCTACGATAGAAATTGGCAAACCCAAGGAACTGTTGAAGCTTCTTCCGAGTGGTGGGAACCGGCCAATCCGCCACCGCTTTAACCTTGGTGGGATCCATATGAATACGTCCAACTGAAATGATGTATCCCAGGAACGACACCTCAGTGGCATGGAACTCAGACTTCTCCACTTTCACAAACAGCTGGTTCTCTAGGAGTCTCTGGAGAACACTGCGGACATGCTGCACATGTTCCCGTTCAGTCTTTGAAAAGATGAGGATATCGTCAAGATATACAAACACATTGAGAAAATCCCGGAGCACATCGTTCACTAAGGCTTGGAATATTGCAGGAGCATTAGTGAGTCCGAAAGGCATAACCAGGTACTCATAGTGGCCTCTAGGGGTGTTGAACGCCATCTTCCACTCATCCCCCTCCCGGATGCGAACAAGGTGATAGGCATTCCTGAGATCAAGCTTGGTAAACACAGAAGACCCTTGTAACAGTTCAAATGCAGAAGAGATGAGTGGGAGGGGGTACCGGTTTTTAATGGTGACATCATTCAGACCGCGGTAATCGATGCAGGGTCGGAGGGATTTGTCCTTCTTATCCACAAAGAAAAATCCGGCTCCAGCAGGGGATGAAGAGGGACGGATGATGCCTGCTGCCAGTGAGTTGTTAATGTAGTCGTCCATGGCCTTGGTTTCAGGGGCTGACAGAGAAAAGAGTCTCCCCCTTGGCGGTGATGAGCCAGGGAGGAGGTCAATGGCACAATCGTACGGGCGGTGTGGGGGAAGCGATGTGGCCCGTACTTTGTTGAACACCTCCCTTAAGTCATAGTACTCGGATGGGACACCTGAGAGATCTGGGAGCTCATTAGAGGAAGAGGTGTTGAAGGCAGGTAGCAAAGCAGATTTCAGACAGACCGCATGACAATGTTCACTCCATTGTAGAATGGAACCAGTCCCCCAGTCAATATGTGGATTATGTTTTATTAACCAAGGAAACCCCAGGATGATTGGGTGCTGAGGAGTATTTATCAGGTGAAAGGTAAGTGATTCAGTGTGGTTACCAGATATGCCCAGATGAAGAGGAACAGTGCGGTGGGTTACTGTGCAGAGGAGGCGCCCATCCAGAGCAGTCGCCTTGATAGGCTCGACCAAGGGTTCCTGGTTAATACCCAGTTGCATGGCAAGACCACGATCCAGAAGGTTGGCATCGGCCCCGGAGTCAATGAGGACAGAGACAGCGTGTGATTGTCCATTACAGTTGAGCTGGGCGTGAAGTAGTGGACGAGAGGGCATTTCAGAGTTCATGATATGGCTCACCAGCGCCCTCTGGATTCCTGGTGAGCCCTGTCTTTTACTGGACAGGAAGACACATAATGACCTCCCTGCCCACAGTACATGCAGCAGTTCTCCCTTTGGCGCCGCTGTCGTTCAGCCGCTGACAGCCTGGTCCGGCCAAGTTGCATGGGTTCAACCGGGTCTCCAGAGGCACCGGTGGGAGGAGAAAACATTGAAGTGGGAGGCGATGATGGAGGACGTGGAAGGCTCCGGGGAGTACTGATCAGCGCTCTCTCTCGTCTCCTTTCTTGGAGACGCCCGTCAATGCGGATGGCCGTGGCGACGAGCGTGTCCAAATCAGTCGGAGGATCCCGAGCCGCCAGCTCATCCTTGATGCCATCAGAAAGGCCGTTGTAGAAAGCGTCAGTCAGGGAGGAAGCGTTCCAGTCACTCTCCGCAGCAAGTGTCCGGAACTCAATGGAATAATCAGTCACTCTCCGGTTCCCCTGAACCAGGTTTAACAGTCCACGAGCAGCCTCTCGACCAGGGGTAACGTGATCGAACACCTTCCGAAGACCCTCAGAGAAGGCAGTCACAGAAGAACAGAAAGCCGACTGCTTCTCCCACTCAGCGGTGCCCCAGTCCCGAGCCCGCCCAGTAAGCTGGGTGATCATGAAAGCCACTCTTGACCTCTCAGTGGGATATGTGAGAGGCTGAAGTTCAAAAGTCAATTTGCACAAAGTCAGAAAAGAGCAGCAGGTACCTGGAGCTCCAGAAAAGCGCTCCAGAGCACTTAAGCGGGGTTCTGGACCCAGAACAGTGGGAACAGAAGGACTGGTGGGTGGTGAAACCGCTGGCGTTTGTCTGGGCTGTATGAGCTGCTGAAGCTGATTGCTCAGAGCCTCCAAATGTTGGTTGTGGCGTGCAGAAGTCTCCTGGAGAGCCGTCGCCATAGCGGTGAATTGCTTCTCATGATGGTGTAGGGCAGCAGCTTGTGCTGCCATTTCCTGCCTTATTTTCTCCATGTCGGCTGGGTTCATTTTTGGCCAGATTGTACTGTCAGGTATCACAAAACGACAGACAAGAACCCAATAGCACGACACAGAAAACAGTTCAGGTGTAGAAACCGGGTTTAATAACCAGCAGATGTCAAACCAGGTAGTAACCCGCGTGGCAAACAAATCCAGTGGGAGCAGGCAAAAGAGAAGGTCCAAAGTCCAAAAAGGCAGGTCAATACACGGATAATCAGGATCAGAATCGGAATGACAGGTTGCTGGATAGCAAGGGAAACACACTAGACAATCTGGCAGAGAACTGAGGGAAATGGGCCGGTACATATACACTGAGGGGCTGATTGCTGATGAGGAGCAGGTGAGTATGGAGGTGGGGCAGGCCAGGTGAAATGAAATCAGCAATTAGTGCAGAGCGGGGGGGAGTGGCAGATTCTGAAATGACATGAGAGTTAGTGTGGCAAAACAGGAGACAGACAAATGAAAAACTAAAGCCTGGCTGAAGTTGTGACATGGGATCACGGTCCAATAACCAAACTGTTGATTAACTCTCAAAATTGGTGTTCACTCAAAATGTCAATAGTCAAAGTATTATTCCACATTCAGAGTGAACAGTGAAGGTTTGAATTAGAGCACAGGCTATGATATCCAGCTATTATCACAACACATATGCACAAAATAATCGCATCAACTTTTCCTTTAAATATAAATATATATACTTAACAATACTGATTAACACCAATAATATAAATCAACAAATATCTATTATACAACTACAAGCATACTACCGAAAAGCAAAAAACAATCACGTAGTGAGGTGTGTGTGTGTGTGTGTGTGTGTGTGTGTGTGTGTGGAAAAGGGGGTGGAACAAAGGAGCGAGAGAGGGAGCAAGATGGCAGACGTAGTCCCAAAAGTGATTACGCTGCACAAAACTCCAAAAATGGCGGCGTGGCCGTGATTATTTAACCGGGGAATAAGACACACAATGGAGGCCGCACTTACACACGTGTGTATGAAATAAGCCTAACGGCGTATATGTGTGTGTGTGTGAGTGTGTGGGTTAGTT
The DNA here is from genome assembly GCF_023349555.1 of Cebidichthys violaceus. NCBI lineage: Eukaryota > Metazoa > Chordata > Actinopteri > Perciformes > Stichaeidae > Cebidichthys > Cebidichthys violaceus. Next base: position 1,577,679 of record NW_027176428.1, on the reverse strand, counting down.
TGAAAAGAAAGGAAAGAAGAAAGAGAAGTAGGAGGCACGGTACTGAAATGAAATGAGAGTGGAACTTCTCATCTTATGCTCAACAGGAATTATTTTGTTGTTTATTTGTAGTTATATCCTCTTCAATAATGTATCTCAACAAAAGTCTGTGTTAATCATTGTATTGTTACTTTTCAGGCACCAATATCAATGACGCTGTACTGAGGGCAGTGAGCATACTGGAGAGAGAAAGACGAGATAAGAACCTTCCAGAGAGGAGTGCGGACATGATTATTTTACTGACTGATGGGATGCCAAACAGCGGTAAATGTCTTCATTTTAAGTTAAGATTTTAATATTCCATTGTTATACGTCAAGAGTTCACTACATGTAGATTAAGCACAACAGCTTAAAACAAGTCTGACATGTAGCTTGCTCTGATATAAAAAAGGGGGTGATTCTGTGCACCGTGCATAAACATTTTGATAAGTAGATGTTTCAGAAAGTAGTCAAAAGGGTTTTATCCTTTCTGGTTTCTTTCTGTTTGCAAAGAAATACCTGAGGAAGATCCTTTTAAGATTAAAAAGTTGTCTGTGAATAAAGACAAACCGTTAGTGTGCTGCATCCCCTACAGATTTGTCAACAATTTGAATCACAAAAGAATTCAAACTTTTCGAAAGGTTGACAAGCTCTTGAAAAACCTTAGAAGTAAGTTGAGTAACTTAAGTCTTGTTTAAACTGCATGCTGTCATTATGTGCTCATACATAACAGTTGTGTGCCTGCTTGTGTACATGTAGGGGAGTCCAACCTGGAGAGGATTCAGGAGAATGTGGGCTCTGCTATTGGAGGGAAGATGACTCTGTTCTCTCTTGGATTTGGAAATGATGTGGATTACTCCTTCCTGGATGTGATGTCCAGACAAAACAAAGGAGTAGCCCGCAGGATCTTTGAGGGTTCAGATGCAGCCGTTCAACTCCAGGTAAGGTATTTACTATATATATATATATATATATATATATATATATATATATATATATATATATATGTGTGAAAGAGACAATGCATGATTTGGAGTGTGTCTTTGTTCCAGGGTTTCTATGAGGAGGTGTCCAGCCCTCTGCTCTTGGAGGTAGACCTGCGTTATGCTGACCAAGCAGTGGGCTTCTTGACCAAAAACCACTACAGCCAGTTGTTTAATGGCTCAGAGATCGTGGTGGCCGGTCGGCTGACTGACAGTGACATGGATAACTTCCTGGTGGAGGTGTTTGCCCAGGGGGTGAGAAAAGGACAATAATATGTCAATTAAATCATGAGTAAGACACTATGTGGTCACGGTGATGAATAAACAATATGTGCACTTGCTCTCATATTAGACAGTTCCTGTTTCTTAATATTTAATGGAGAGAATGATATTGTGAACCAATTGAACTTTAGTAGATTGTCTCAGTCTAGGTACAGTATTATTACTTTAGCAGTTTCAGTTTCTTCTATACTATCTCAGGGTCTCAGTAGGGATCAAATCACTGTGCCATGATGGTCCTATTTCACTCTCTTAAGGGATGGTCACTGAAAAATCTCAACAACAATTTAAGAAGATTGCCATGTAATTAAACAATCTTGGTCCCCAGAGGATTAATCATACTGAATTGGTCCCTTAACTTATCATCAGGTCAATATTTCAATTTGTCCAATATTTGAGATTGATATTCCTATCAACCTCAGTCATACTTCTTACTAATTAGCAAATATTAGTGTGATAACATGCAAAACTAAGATGGTAAACATAGTGAATATTACACCTACTAAAGGGAGCGTATCTATGCTCCAACATTAATTAAACTTTTGAAAAGGTTTAGTAGACTCTTTCCTCCCGTCAGTAATACTAAATTTAATAAATTAAATCTCTCATCTTTCTGCTCTTTCATTAGCCTGAGGAAGACTTCCAGGTGCAGGGAAAGGCCAGTGTGGTAAACTTTGATGTGATCTACCCAGACCAGGAGTACATCTTTGGGGATTTCTCAGAGCGTCTGTGGGCCTACCTCACCATCCAACAGCTACTGGAGAACCGGTTTGTTCTTCTGAATGGTGTCTGCCATCTTTGTTTTGTAACTGCACCAAGATTTGAAGCAGGCTTCTGCACGAACTGTGACAGATGTGCTTTTTATAGCACATCATGTGCGTTATATGTCATTATTAAACAATCAACTGCTCTGCTTTCTCTTCCTCTTTGATCTCCCAGTGACATTGGTACTCAGCAAGAGAAAGACAATGTGACAGCCAAGGTACTGGACTTGTCTCTACGATACAACTTTGTCACCCCTCTCACCTCCATGGTGGTCACCAAGCCTGAAACTGAGGACGGACCAGTCGGCCCTCTCATCGCTGATAAACTGACTGAGGGTGAGGGAAATGCAACAGGCCAGGTTTAATTAGTTAGAAGCTGATTAGAAGAAATAGTCGATTTATTTCAAATGTAGAGCATATTGTCACATAATTAGAAACGTGTTGAATCAGTAGGTAGAACATGCCAAAGACAACTATGTGTTACGTGTTTTTCTAATTGTTGCCCTGTTTCACAGACCAGCGACAGAAAGCAGAGAGACACAGTGGTAAGACACTCTTTTAACTTAATTATGTGGAATACCTTATTTAACCTTTATTTCACCAGGACATTCCCATTTATAAATCTCGTTTTGGGCGGAACAATTTTGTATGCTTTTATTGTTTTTGATAACAGGTTCCAGCGGCAGCAGTTCCCAAATACGTAGTAGCAGTTCCCGTGGTAGCAGTTCCCGTGGTAGCAGTTCCCATGGTAGCAGTTCCCGTGGTAGCAGTTCCCGTGGTGGCAGTTCCCGTAGCCAATCAGATGGTAAGCCTTTAATGCAGTAGTTTAACTATTACATCATTCTAACATATTTATGTGTTCGTCGTTCAGGTCACTGTACTTAAATCCTCGGTTAAATATTTTTCTTGGTCCATACAAGACTCAACGAACACAGGAATCATGTGTTTTATTCTGTCTACAATGAAATCATTACAGCCTTATCAGCCATATCAGATCCAATGATATGACACCTGTCGCATATATTTATTTTGTTTTGGTTTGTTTTCTATTTTGTTTTTTGTTTTTTTACACCAGCTGTTTTTGGATTCATCACATATGTATGTACGTATTTCATACTGAAGAAATCAGGGTAGCAAACCCTCTTGAGTTTGACTGTTACATATGGTTTCTGTCCGACATGATATTTTAATGATGCTTTTGCAGTGGACGGAGATCCTCACTTCATGATAGAGCTGCCAGATAGAGATGACGCTCTGTGCTTCAACATCAACGACAAACCAGGAACCATTTTCAATCTGGTTAGAGACCCAAAATCAGGTCAGCCGTGAGTTTACTAAAAAACAAGACTCTTTATTTGTGAGAAATGTTGAGAGTGGAAGAAAAATAACTCAAACCTGTCATTATTATCAGGCTTTGTGGTGAACGGCCAAATTATTGGCAAGAAGAAAGTCGTTCAGGATGGTAACAACAACACCTACTTTGGCCGTTTTGGTATCATCCACCAGAAGCAGGGGCTGAGGCTCGAGGTGAGCACTCAGGACATCTTCATCTTCCACGAGGGCAAACAGATCAAGCTGCTCTGGTCTGATACGGCCTCTATCAAAGAAATGAAGTAAGTAACACTGCCTTGCAAATATTATTGGACAATGGCACATGAATTAAACTAATGATTTGTATAATTATTTAATAGGTAACGTTTTTTTTTTTTTCTCCAGTATGGACTTCAGGTTAACTAAGAACTGCGAACTGACAGTGACGCTGAGGCACTCGGTTAGATTTATGGTCATCAGACACACAAAGGTTTGGAAGAGACGCCATGACCAACAAGACTACCTGGGTTTCTACACCCTGGACAGCCACCACTTGTCTGCCTCTGTTCATGGTCTGCTAGGTAAAGGACTGCGAGAAAGTTTTGTGTTATGATGCATTGATTGCGTAGCTTTTTTAGGTTTACTGATTCCTAATTTTTAATAATTCAAAAAATATTTTCCTCCAGGTCAGTTCTACCACGGGGTTGGGTTTGAGGTGACAGACCTGCGTCCAGGTGAGGTCCAGGAGAATTTAGATGCCACCATGTACGTGAAGGGACAAATACTCAACGTCACCAGGTAAACATGCCTCATCAATTTTAAACACACACACACACACACACACACACACACACACACACACACACACACACACATAATGCATGCAAGGTAAAAGAGCATTTCCTTTTGCATATGCTCACCTCATCATGTTTTTTTGTCTTATCTCCTACACAGACACTGGCAGAAGGACTTCAGCAGGGATGTGAAGAATGGGGAAAATATTCCCTGTTGGTTTTTTAACAATGATGGAGCAGGCCTCGTTGATGGAAGAGCCTCAGACTACATTGTGTCTGGGCTTTTTAAGGCTACTTTTTGAATCTTAAAAATTCAAAATATCCGTGGCAATGCACTGGGGCCACATTATTGTGGTTAGAGATTGTACATTACAGTGAGTCAGTGTGTCTTCAATCAAACATTATACACATGCTGAAACAAACATTTATGAAAACCAGGATAATTGCACTTTTTATTTATGACAGTACAGCATTTATGATTCTAATACTCATCACTGGACACTACTCACTAAAAATGTATTATAATGTGTGCGGTTTGTGAAAGTTAGAACGCAGGCCGATGGATTTACTAATGACATAAATAATATGGTAAAGCTTTCCAATATTAGGCTGTCATAGAGTTATATAAGTCTGTGTATTTCAAATACCAAATTAACTTTTATACACTTCTTTGCCATCAAATCTAATTGTCAAGTAATTGTTGAAAGTTTACATTAGCTCTCAGTATTCACAATCATTAGTCTCTTCTTTTGTCTTTATTTCACTATTTCCATTGAAGTCCCTGAATGGCATACAGTGGTGAGCGTTTGTTTCTTTGTTTGTCATTCTTCAGAGCTTTATTGTTAAGTGGACGCATTTTTGGCTCAAACTTGAACCCCTCTGCTTGCCTCTTGGAATTTTTGACCTCTACCTTTTGAGCTATCAGACATCCAAGCTGCGTTCTAAATCACATACTTTACATACTTTACTTTTAGTACATATTGCATTGCCCTTACAAAGTACGTATACTGTTGCAGTATTTCATCATGGTTAAACAGTCCAAAAGGAAATGTCCTCTGTGTACCAAATCTTTCTAATTATTGTTTTTACTACAGGAAGTATTATCATATAACGCTTAATTGGTGGTTTACACTTTGTATTGCTTTAATCAACCGTGGAGAAGAAATAAATACGTTAACAAAAGAGAAAACCTCAAGATTCATTATTATATATACAGTAACAATTATGACTCATTATCCCATAATTATGAATTAGTATCTCATCATTATGACTCAGTATCTCATAATTATGACTCATTATTATTATTATTATTATTAATTATGAGATGCTAAGCCATTATTTTGAGAAAGTTTCTCATTATAATGAATTACAGGATCTCTATTTGTTCACCACAGGGACAGAAATGGGCTTCCACAGCTAAAGCCTGAAATCAACAAATAGACAAACAATGGTTGACTGGAGGACTGACTCCCACAAACTCATACATATCAGAGGGTCCCTCCTCTTGCAGAGTGTGGGTGGAGTAAAACACTTACGGGAAGGCAGAAGACTTGATCCCCACCACTTACAGTCTGTGATCCCCGCCTCGAATTCCCTCCACACTTGATTTCAGCCTTCTCCAGGGCACAGGCGACAGCTGTTTCCCAGCCATGCCTGCGCTGCGTAGAGTCATGTTGCTGTGGATCTATGTCTGCGTCTGGCTTCCAGCTCAGGCTCGGGAAGCTCTGCTCGTTTATCGCAGAAATGCGATCTCACAGGTATTTAACGTGCGCAGCAGCATTTACATGTAGACAATGCCTGTTTTGTTATTACAGACTTGCACTTCATTAGCGATCACTCCATACACCGTTTATAAACGCCTGTATCTGCAGTAAAGTCATATCTATTTATTACTAAGTTACTAGTAAGAGTTAATCTTTTCCATGAAAAAATCCACAGGAAGTGGCGGGTTTAGCGTGTCTGGCAGCAACAACTGTTTTCCTGGGAAAAAGAGGATGTTCAGCTGAGTCATCTGATCTTTCTATAATACTATTTAAGTAGGGCCCTAGCACCGACGAAGTCGGAGCGGAGGACGTATTGTTTTTCTATTGTTTATTATTACTATTATTATTATCATTATTATTCTCGTTCGTCTTTCAGCGTGAAATCTAGCTCCTGAAATTTGACGCATCAGTCAGTCGTGGCGAATATAGCCGTCTGATGTGGGTGCGAAATGACTGCGATGTGACAAATTGGCTCGATAGCGCCCCCTTTAGAGCAGCCCAAACACCTAGCTGCATGCAATTTGGTATAACATGATGGGACGTACTAAAAATCCTTTTCCCATCCTAACCCATGAGGAAGTCAGTCATTTGGAACCAGTCGACCCTCTCATCTCTGATAAACTGACTGAGGGTGAGGGAAATGCAACAGGCCAGGTTTATTACAGATGAGTAGGAAAAATAATTAATAGTGATCTGCTAAACTGACCAGTAAAACCAGTATATTATTTATTTTAAAATGTATAGCATATTGTTATTAGAAACCTTTTAAATAAGTATATGTAAGTAGAAAACCACTATGTGTTGTGTGTTTTCTAATTGTTGCCCTGTTTCACAGACCCAGCGATGTGGAACGCTGTTGCCGTGGTGACTCGTTTTTGTGCTTTTGAGGGGTTAAAATGCCCAAAACATAACCAAACTTAGCCCACACATTTAAAGTCCTAAATGTTGTTATTTTATATGATTTTAACCCTTCAGAGTGGCAAGTCGGCTCGATGGCACCCCTAAACAAAATTTCGAGAAGCAGCCCTCGCAGTACGTTTCACATGAATGTATATAATTTGGTAGGCACATATATCACATGTAGACTTAAAAAAAAAAAGTCTCTTGGGGCAATGCTCTAAACCCAGTCGGCCATGTTTTTGTTGCCATTTCCAGGTGCTGAACCTTAGCAAACACCTCCTAGGGAATTAATCAGATTAACTTTAAATTTGGACAGTACAATCTAAAGACCTTAGTGATTAAAAGTTACTAAAAGCTTGAGGTTTCATGGAATGGCGTGGACGTGGTGTGGCGGCCATTTTACATGGTTCGCCATCATACATCAAGCCGTTGTAACTGGACTGCTCTTTGTCAAAACTGTCCCAAACTTGACATGCTTTATGAGAGCCGTGGCTTGAGAACTTCTGCATGCCAATATTAACTCATAGTCATAGCGCCACCTACTGGCAACCATGGCCGGAAGCAGGATTCTATAAATACAGCGGTCCAAACACTGAACTTATTAAAAGGGTTCGTGGGCACACCAGCAGAAAAAAAAAGACTTCTCTGATCCAAACATGTGCAAAGTAAGATGTTTAGAGAGCAAAAACTGAATAACAATAGTTTTCTAATCGCACTAGAATGTGGTGTTTTCATTAATAGTACAGTGAATTCCAAAAAAGAAATTAACTGCACATTTTCTTGTTTTCGTCTTGACATTTGTAATCTAATAATAAGAATAAGAAATAAGGAAACTGAAAAATGAAGATACATTTTAAGCCCACTAGTTGAGTTGAGAGTTAGTGGAGTTGTTCTGCCTCTGCCACCTGCCCGCCTACATGCTTCCACAGTTTAAATGAAGACCAGTCCACCAGTTTGTTCATGTTGCAACCAGTCTGCCGCTCCCTGTTTATTCCTGCCAGCTTGATTGTTGTGTGACCTTTACATCCAAAACTTTTCCCATGCCTGTCTTCATTTTTTCTGTCTGATTCTGGGGCAACACCTTGCTTGCCTAATCTACTCGAAACACTTGCTCTAAAAGATGTCTTGTGAAAGAGAGAGGCAACTTTAATGATCATATCAAAAGCATGGAAGCCTCAGATAGGGATTACTGATGCAGTGTTTGTACTGTACAACATTGTACAATCAAGTGTAGGGTTGGCAAATCGTTATTCATTTAGTGCACATCTCTCTCCAGTCCTGCTTTTCCTTTCCCAATAACCATTAAGTCATATGTTGTGTTCCAGGAGACCGAAGAAGCTATGGGCCCCAGGTTATTAACGGTATGCATAATTAAGTCCTACGCTGATGTTCGTTTCATCCTGCTGAAAATAAACTGTGTAACTTGTCTTTTTTTTCTTCTACAGAAAAGAAGCACAAGCTCTGTGAATGTAAGGAAACAATTTTGATTAACATATCATTAAACATTAATAGTGAAATGTGGATATAATAATTCAATGCACTCAAGGCCATGGTCAAGATGACTGGTAGCTTCTATCTCACAGTGTTGGTATTGTTACTGTTTGCAAAATGAAGTCCACATTTTCTATAAACCTCATTGCCTCCAGATGTCTCTTGTTCCACTCTCTGCCCCCGCAGTGTCTATTGCCATGTATTTCTCTCTTCTCTTTGCTTTGCTGGAGATAATAAACATGCTGGAAGTGATTTGTCCCTCTGTGCTTTATTCCTTTCTCTAAACGTTTCAACTTGTTTTGTTTACATTAAAGTGACCTCTCTGGGTTTTGTGGCATGAATATTTTGGGAACATTTCTCATGACCTCTGATCCGAAATTCAGTAGAGCCACAACAACAAGCTGCCTGTTCTCTTGGCCAATGGTCTTGTTATAATATGTTTTAGATTTTTTTGTGGGTTTGATTTATTATTGATGACACCTTTTAGAAAGCATTTTACTCAACAAGAATGACAAGTTTTCCTCTTTCGGTGTCACATATTGTGAATTATCTCGACAAGGGGAGGATAAAGTAGACAGACCAGTCAGACAGGAAAGTTTTGGTGATGAAAATACAGAGGCCTACTGGCATGAGGGAAAAGTCTGAACAGAATCAAATGAAAGTCCACGAAACATGAATGGAGCAGACAGGGACAGGTTTAGATGGAAAGCAGCATTGTGACTTCAATGATCTAGGCCAGGGTTCGGCTCTTCAGCCCCTCTGTTGCGGCTCCCTGAGTCTACATCCACACTAATATGTTTTAAAACAAAAACGATCTCCGTTCACACAGCGTTTCAGCATCGTTTTCGAAATGATCTCCGTCCAGACTAAAACGCCTGAAAACGAATATCATGTGACTGTTCACATACACTGGGCAACACGCGTCTCTCACTCAGTTTTGTAGTTTGTTCTCACTCGTAGCTCTGCTGGTGGCTGAAGTCTCTGTCCTACTGGAGAGCAATCAATGTTTTGTTCCTTTATAGTTTATGTGTGGACTTTAACAATAGTTAAGAAATAATAAGAATAAACAATAATAAGAAAAGGAAAGTCCTCCGTTTTGTGTCCGTCCTCCTCGAAGCTCCTAACCATGAATTCAGACTTCCGCTCCATAGGGCTGATAATGCCGCTGGTCATGCCACTCAATAATCGCTCCGATAACAGCTGCTTCCTCCGCAAAAATGCAGACTTTAACTGGACAACAGCTGCTAGTAAAGACAACAAGGTCAGCAACGCCTGTAATCAGTTGTTGAATTCACCTGGTAGTCGATCAGTAATCAATGTTGTTGTTGTTTGTGATCTTCCGGGAAAGGGTCACGTGATTGGGGCGTGACGAATCAGAGAAGGACACATCGTCACTGCTAAGAACCAATCAAGTAGTGAACATGTGATCATTTCCAAATGTATGCGTTTACGCCGTCCACACGACAAAGCAACCCCGGAGTTTTCAAACTGATCCGTCCTCGGGAGCGTTTTCAAACGTATACGTTTTCGGTGCTTTGAAAACTCCGGCGTAGTGTGGAGTGTAAACGTAGCAAAACATATGCGTTTTCAAATGGAAACGTAGTAGTGTGGACATGGCCTCAGGCTTTGAGAAAAAATAACATGGAAATAAATAATATTTTTATTTTATTTTTTGCACAGTAGACAATCTTTCAAAGGGAACACCTTATCTTGGAGTTTGAGGTGATACTGTCACTGAAAATAGCAATAAAATGTCAAGAATTGTCTTTATTCTTGTTCTATAATTTCATAAATACAACAAACTATAGTTTTTGTATATATAATATAACTATATATAAAACTATAAGCTGTGATATCAAATAGCTTTTGCAGCTCCAGACAAATTTTATTTGGTGGAAAATAGGGCAAAATGGCTCTTTGGATAGTAAAGGTTGCCGACCCCTGATCTAGGCTGAGAAGGGAAAGTGGAAACAGGTGGGTGGGGGTGGTGGAAAAGTCTGGGGACATCTAGTGGACAGTTAAAGAATGACAATGAATGAGGCAGAATGTGAAACTGTCCATCCTTTCAGATGGTGGAGGTGTACAGCGTGAAAGTGGACTGCACGGTGATGTCTCGTTTCGCCCACACCGTCATGACCTCCAGGGCACTGAACAAGGCAAACTCCTCCCAGGAAATCTTCTTCGAAGTGGACCTGCCCAAGACGGCCTTCATCGTCAACTTCAGCATGTCAGTCAGAATATAGTACTTTTGACTATTGGAATAGATTGTGTGTTTCTTTACCTTTTGACAAGTGTCTTTGTTCCTCACAGGGAAATTGATGGCGAGGTGTATGTTGGGGAGGTGAAGGAGAAAGAGAAAGCCAAGAAACAGTATGAGAAGGCTGTTTCCTCTGGACACACTGCTGGACTGGTCAAGTGAGTCGGACTGAAATATGTTACAGAAGGCACTGAATCTGTGTCGGTGGTGGTGTGAACATCACATTAAAGTAACACATGAACATTATTGCAGAGCTTCTGGAAGGACGATGGAGAAGTTTTCAGTGTCTGTCAACATCGCAGCCAAAAGCAGCGTGACTTTCATTCTGACCTACGAGGAGCTCCTTCAGAGGAATCTAGGCCAGTATGAGATTCTGACTCGAGTTAAACCCAAACAACCGGTGCAGGAGTTTCAGGTGGGACACGCTTTCCTCATTCAGTTTTCTTAATAATGACATACTGTTCAGGAGGAGCTGAAATGTGTGTCGTGTGTTAGGAATGCATATAGTGAGGAGGAACTTGTGTTAACATTAATGAGACTTTACATGACAATGCCTCCACAATTGATCTGCCTCAGGGATAATTTTTGCATGTGTGGTTGTGTGTGTGTGTGTTTGTGGAGACAGATTGTGACAAACATCTATGAGCCCCAGGGCATTGCTTTTGTTGAGGCCACGGCAACCTTCCTCTCCAATGAGCTGCTTCCCCTGGTGGAGAAAACCGTCACAGACACAAAGGTAAAGGGTTAGAAAGATTTCTATCCTGCTGTTTATAGACTTTTAAGAACTTTATGATGCTTTTGGTAGCATAAATTATGCATCCTATAATGAATCTCTTTGTCTCTCAGGCACACATCTCTTTCTCACCAACACTGGAGCAGCAGAGGAAATGTCCAGAATGTGAAGGCACCATAATTAACAGAGATTTTATCATCAAGTACGATGTGAAACGAAAAGAGGGCCTTGGAGAACTCCAGGTCAGCGGCCAGCAAAGACGTTGCTTAGTATTTTACTTCTGATCTTAGTTTTACTTCCCTAGCCGCCCAAAGGTGAGCATAGCTGTGCCCTTGTGTTATATCTCCATAATAGTCTTAATCATATTCTGTATTTCCCTTCAGATTGTGAACGGATACTTTGTGCACTTCTTTGCTCCACCTGACCTGCCCAGAGTCCCAAAGAATGTGGTGTTTGTCATTGACAGGAGCGGATCAATGAGTGGAACAAAGATTGCACAGGTGAAATACTTTTTGTGTAGTTAAGCCACATACTGTAAACATCACTATGCATATCTTCATGTGTGGATTTGGGAACCTTTGCAGACCCGCGATGCACTGGTGGCCATTCTGAAAGACCTTCACGAGGAGGACCACTTTGCTCTGATCCTGTTTGATGATGAAATTACCACCTGGAGGGACTCTCTTACCAAGGCAACAAAGGGAAATGTGGAGAAAGCCATTGCCTACATCAGGAAACTAAGAGACAATGGAAGTAAGAGGAAAGCAAATGGTAGCAACTTTTATGCCATGTTTTTTGTGCACTTCCTAATTTTACAATTTGTCATCTTTTCATTGGTTCATTTGATTTCAGTCTTAATGTCAAATGCCTATTCGCACTACATTGTAAACCTACGATACATACATCCTGCTTCACTAAGGTTAATAGCTGAATGCAGAGCAAGGAAGAGGTGATTAAAGCAGGGTCTGAAAAAGGAAAGAGTGCCCTGAAGCAAGTAGAGACTCCAGGAAGTTGAATTGTCATATTTACTCTTTGTTTTTGTATTGAGTAATCAAACAAGATACAATGTATTATTTTTTTAGAAGTGCAGATAATTGTATTTTCTCACTTTTGGATCCAGCCAGGCTTCGCCCATACTTCCGGTCTTTATGCTAAGCTAAGAAAACTGCCTGCTGGCTGTAGCTTCATATTTAGTGGACTGAAATGAGTGTGGTATGGAACTTCTCATCTAATGCGCCTAAGAATCTAAGAAAACGGAAAAAGATTTAGAAATATTCCTCTAAAGAACACATTGAAGAATTGTTTTGTAGTTATGTCCTCTATGATGATGTTTCTCAACAAAAGTCCATGTTAATCATTGTGTTGTTATTTTTCAGGCACCAATATCAATGACGCTGTACTGAGGGCAGTGAGCATGCTGGAGAGAGAAAGACGAAATAAGAACCTTCCAGGGAGGAGTGCGGACATGATTATTTTACTGACTGATGGGATGCCAAACAGCGGTAAATGTCTTCATTTTAAGTTAAGGTTTTAATATTCCATTCAAAAACGTCAGAGTTCACTACATGTAGATTAAGCACAACAGCTTAAAACAAGTCTGACATGTAGCTTGCTCTGATATAAAAAAGGGGGTGATTCTGTGCACCGTGCATAAAGATTTTGATAAGTAGATGTTTCAGAAATTAGTCAAAAGGGTTTTATCCTTTCTGGTTTCTTTCTGTTTGCAAAGAAATACCTGAGGAAGATCCTTTTAAGATTAAAAAGTTGTCTGTGAATAAAGACAAACCGTTAGTGTGCTGCATCCCCTACAGATTTGTCAACAATTTGAATCACAAAAGAATTCAAACTTTTCGAAAGGTTGACAAGCTCTTGAAAAACCTTAGAAGTAAGTTGAGTAACTTAAGTCTTGTTTAAACTGCATGCTGTCATTATGTGCTCATACATAACAGTTGTATGCCTGCTTGTGTACATGTAGGGGAGTCCAACCTGGAGAGGATTCAGGAGAATGTGGGCTCTGCTATTGGAGGGAAGATGACTCTGTTCTCTCTTGGATTTGGAAATGATGTGGATTACTCCTTCCTGGATGTGATGTCCAGACAAAACAAAGGAGTAGCCCGCAGGATCTTTGAGGGTTCAGATGCAGTCGTTCAACTCCAGGTAAGGTATTTACAGCAAACATAATGTCCATGCCTGTTATATATATATATATATATATATATATATATATATATATATATATATATATATATATATATATATATATCATCTCTCATCTTCAACCGCTTATCCAGGATCGGGTCGCGGGGGCAAAAGTTCCAGCAGGGGACCCCAAACTTCCCTTTCCCGGGCCACATCAGCCAGCTCTGACTGGGGGATCCCGAGGCGCTCCCAGGCCAGTTTGGAGATATAGTCCCTCCACCTGGTCCTGGGCCTCCCTCTGGGTCTCCTCCTAGCTGGTCGTGCCTGGAACACCTCCCTAGGGAGGCACCCAGGTGGCATCCTTACCAGATGCCCGAACCACCTCAACTGGCTCCTTTCCACGCAAAGGAGCAGCGGCTCTACTCCGAGTCCCTCACGGATGACCAAACTTCTCACCCTATCTCTAAGGGAGATGCCAGCCACCCTCCTGAGGAAACCCATTTCGGCCGCTTGTACCCGCGATCTAATTCTTTTGGTCATGACCCAGTCCACATGTGACCATAGGTGAGGGTAGGAACGAAGATTGCCCGGTAGATAGAGAGCTTTGCCTTGCGGCTCAGCTCTCTTTTCGTCACAACGGTGCGGTAGAGCGACTACAATACCGCCCCAGCTGCTCCGATTCTCCGGCCAATCTCACGTTCCATTGTTCCCTCACGCGCGAACAAGACCCCGAGGTACTTGAACTCCTTTACTTGGGGTAAGGACTCATTCCCTATACCGGAGTGGGCAATCCACCGGTTTCCTGCTGAGAACCATGGCCTCAGATTTAGAGGTGCTGATCCTCATCCCAACCGCTTCACACTCGGCTGCGAACCGATCCAGTGAGTGCTGGAGGTCACAGCCCGATGAAGACATCAGGACCACATCATCTGCAAACAGCAGCGATGCAATCCTCAGCCCACCGAACTGTAAAAACTCCTCCCCACGACTACGCCTCGATATCCTGTCCATGAATACCACAAACAGGATTGGTGACAAAGCGCAGCACTGGCGGAGGCCAACCCTCACCGGAAACGAGTCCGACTTACTGACGAGAACCCGGACACAGCTCTCACTTTGGGCGTACAGGGATTGGATGGCCCCCAGAAGTGGCCCCCTCACCCCATACTCCCGCAGCACCTCCCACAGTATCTCCCTGGGGACCCGGTCATATGCCTTCTCCAGGTCCACAAAACACATGTAGACCGGATGGGCGTATTCCCAAGCCCCCTCCAGGATCCTTGCGAGAGTGAAGAGCTGGTCCGTTGTTCCACGGCCAGGATGGAATCCGCTTTGTTCCTCTTCAATCCGAGGTTCGACTATTGGCCGAACACTCCTTTCCAGCACCTTGGAGTAGACTTTACCAGGGATGCTGAGTAGGGTAATACCGCGGTAATTGGCACACAACCTCTGGTCCCCCTTTTTGAACAGGGGAACCACCACCCCGGTCTGCCACTCCCTAGGCACCGTCCCAGACCTGCTCACAATGTTGAAGAGACGTGTCATCCAAGACAGCCCCTCCACACCCAGTGCCTTCAGCATTTCTGGACGGATCTCATCAATCCCTGGGGCTTTGCCACTGTGGAGTTGTTTGACTACCTCAGTGACTTCCACCAGGGAAATTGATGATGCTCCCCCATCAGCCTCCAGCTCTGCCTCTACAATAGAGGGCGTATTAGTCGGATTCAGGAGTTCCTCAAAGTGCTTCTTCCACCGCCCGATTACCCCCTCAGTTGAAGTCAACAGAGTCCCATCCTTACTGTATACAGCTTGGATGTTTCCCCGTTTTCCCCTCTTGAGGTTCGGGATGGTTTTCCAGACACACCTTGGTGCCGACCGAAAGTCCTTCTCCATGGCTACTTCAAACTCCTCCCACACCCGCTGCTTTGCCTCCTTCACGGCAGCGGCTGTAGCCCTTCGGGTCTGTCGGTACCTTGCAACTGCCTCAGGAGTCCTCCGGGATAACATAGCCCGGAAGGCCTCTTTCTTCAGTCGGACGGCTTCCCTGACCACCGGTGTCCACCATGGTGTTCGAGGGTTGCCGCTCCTTGAGGCACCTAAGACCTTGAGACCACAGTAGCTTTGGCAATAGAAGCTTTGAACATCGTCCATTCCTGTTCGATGCCCCCAACCTCCACAGGGATGCTAGAAAAGCTCCGCCAGAGGTGTGAGTTGAAGATCTCTCGGACAGGGGCCTCCTCCAGACGTTCCCAGTTTGCCCGCACTACCCGTTTGGGCTGACAGCTTCGCCCCTCTTTTCAGATATACAGGACTCCAGTCAGGGTCTCTAAGAAGGCCGAATACTCTGAACTGTTGTTTGGTGCATATGCACAGACAACAGTCAGAGTTCCCCCCCCCCATAACCCGCAGGCGTAGGGAGGCGACCCTCTCATCCACCGGGATAAACTCTGACGCAGCGGCACTCAGCCGGGGATTTGTGAGTATCCCCACACCCGCCTGGCGCCTCACACCCTGGGCAACTCCAGAGAAGAAAAGAATCCAACCCCTATCCATTAGTATGGTTCCACAACCGATGCAGTGCGTAGAGGTAAGCCCCACCAGATCTAACTGGTAGCGTTCCACCTCCCGCACAAGCTCCGGCTCCTTCCCCCACAGAGAGGTGACGTGCCACGTCCCCAGAGCCAGCCTTTGCCGCCCGGGTCTGGTCCGTCGAGTTCCCTGGGATTCACTGCCACCCATGGGGCAGCGCACCCAACCCTAGCGGTTCCTCCCGCAGGTGGTGAGCCCACAGGATGGAGAGGAGGGGGGTGCCACGTTGCTGCTTCGGGCTGTGCCCGGCCGGGCTCCGTGGCAAACCCAGCCACCAGGCGCTCACTGTCGTGCCCTCCGACTGGGCCTGACTCCAGACGTGGGCCCCGGGCTTCGTCCGGGCAGGGTCTCCTCGACTCTTCTTTGTTTTTTCATTGGGGTTTTTGAACCATTCTTAGTCTGGCCCTTCGCCTGAGACCAATTTGCCATGAGAGACCCTACCAGGGGCTCTAGGCTCCAGACAACATAGCCCTCAGGGTCATGGGGGCACTCAAACCTCTCCACCACGTTAAGGTGATGGCTCCCCGGAGAGGATATATATATATATATATATATATATATATATATATATATATATATATATATATATATATATACACATATACCAGTATATATACTGTATATATACTGTATGTATATGTGTGTGTATGTGTGTGTTTGCATATCCAAGGACATTTAAAAAAGAGACAATGCATGATTTGGAGTGTGTCTTTGTTCCAGGGTTTCTATGAGGAGGTGTCAAGCCCTCTGCTCTTGGAGGTAGACCTGCATTATGCTGACCAAGCAGTGGTTTTCGTGACCAAAAACCACTACAGCCAGTTGTTTAACGGCTCAGAGATCGTGGTGGCCGGTCGGCTGACTGACAGTGACATGGATAACTTCTTGGTGGAGGTGTTCGCCCAGGGGGTGAGAAAAGGACAACAATATGTCAATTAAATCATTAGTATTACACTATCTTGGTGAATAGACAAAATGCGAGACAGTTCCTGTGACTTAATATTGAATTGTGAGAATGATAGTACAAACAAATTGAACTTTAGTAGATTCTCTCAGTCTACATATTATTACTTTAGCAGTTTCAGTTTCTTCTATACTATCTCAGGGCCTCAGTAGGGATCAAATCACTGTGCCATGATGATCCTATTTTACTCTTCCATCTCTTAAGGAATTATCACTGAAAAATCTCAAACATCAATTTTGTTGGATTGCCAGGCAATTTTACAGTCATGGTCCTCAGAGGATGAATCCTTCTCACTTGATCCCTTAACTTTTCGTCAGGCTTCATCATCAGGTCAAAATTTCAAATTTGTCCAATACTTAAGTTTATGACCAAATACCTGCAAAACTATTGGTGTTCCTATCAACCTCAGCTGTACTTTGTATTAATTAGCAAATGTTGTGTGTCTAAGTGATCTATGTTCCTACATGAAGTAAACTTTTGAAAGCCTTGATATCAAATGATACTATTATTTCGTCCCCTGTAAGTAATACTTGAAATTAAATTTCTCATCTTTCTGCTCTTTCATTAGCCTGAGGAAGACTTCCAGGTGCAGGGAAAGGCCAGTGTGGTGAACTTTGATGTGATCTACCCAGACCAGGAGTACATCTTTGGGGATTTCTCAGAGCGTCTGTGGGCCTACCTCACCATCCAACAGCTACTGGAGAACCGGTTTGTTCTTCTGAATGGTGTCTGCCATCTTTGTTTTGTAACTGCACCAAGATTTGAAGCAGGCTTCTGCACGAACTGTGACAGATGTGCTTTTTATAGCACATCATGTGCGTTATATGTCATTATTAAACAATCAACTGCTCTGCTTTCTCTTCCTCTTTGATCTCCCAGTGACATTGGTACTCAGCAAGAGAAAGACAATGTGACAGCCAAGGTACTGGACTTGTCTCTACGATACAACTTCGTCACCCCTCTCACCTCCATGGTGGTCACCAAGCCTGAAACTGAGGACGGACCAGTCGGCCCTCTCATCGCTGATAAACTGACTGAGGGTGAGGGAAATACAACAGGCCAGGTTTATTACAGATGAGTATGAAAAATAATTAATAGTGATCTGCTAAACTGACCAGTAAAACCAGTATATTATTTATTTTAAAATGTATAGCATATTGTTATTAGAAACCTTTTAAATAAGTATATGTAAGTAGAAAACAACTATGTGTTGTGTGTTTTCTAATTGTTGCCCTGTTTCACAGACCAGCGACAGAAAGCAGAGAGACGTAGTGGTAAGACACTCTCTTTTAACCTAATTCTGTGGAATACCTTATTTAATCTTTATTTTACCAGCATTTGTTTTAGTTTTTTACGTCAGTTCTCTTTTGATTCACCACACATGTACATACGTATTTCGAACACACTTGAGTTTGACTGTTATGCTTTCTGTATGACAGGATACTTTGATGATTTTATTGCTGAGAGCGAAGATTACTCGATGTCAGAGAGCGAAGATGATTACTTGATGCCAAGGAGCAAAACTTACCTGATTTTAGGGGGCAAACATTATTACACGTCATCAGAGAGCGAAGATCTTTACGCGAGAGATGACGCTCCGTGCTTCAACATCAACGACAAACCAGGAACCATTTGCAGCCTGGTTAGAGACCCAATGACAATGTTACTGATGGTTACACTGATAATGTGTGCTGTTTGTGAAAGTTAGAACGCCGGCCGATGGATTTACTAATGACATAAATAATATGGTAAAGCTTTCCAATATTATCATAGAATTATATAAGTCTGAGTATTTCACATACCAAATTAACTTCTCTACACTTCTTTGCAATCCAATCAATATTTTGCTGTACATTTTTTTAGCCTCCTGTCAGTGCAGTACTGCCTGTACCTTGCTCAGCCCAGCATATTTGGGTTTAACGTATTTGCACTTTGGGTTCACTTCGAGGTAACACGGGTATGTACATGACCTCGGGCCATAACTGTACCAATTGTGTTGTGCCTCACTCTGTGCTTTGGGAGCTGCACCCTTGATTCACAATACTGTCCTTCACCTCCTTGAGGAGAGGTGAACAATAACTACTTGGCATATACGGACTGTGTGACTGTACTGTTGCTTCAAAAAAGAGGAAACTTCTACACTGGTGTAAAAACCCACCCACATACTGTACGTCCTCAACTCTCACTACAGCTCTAACTGGGCTCCATGGACAATTTTGAGTTTTTAAGAGTTTTTGATGCTTTAAAACCATAATTGGCTCTATATGTGACTACAATAAATACACATGTACACCAGTTTCTGTTTGATTGCCTCAGCATTTGGAGCTGGTCCACTGTATACCACATATAGCACTGGGATGTTGGACAAGTAGCCTACAGCTAGCACTTAATTTCCTCAACCTCACCATCACTGTTGACAAGAACATGGTGAGAGCATGTACCTTGAGGTCATGGGGTGGAATGTATGGTTAACTGTAGTACACTTACTTTAGCGAAAACATTAAATGCTGTAACTTTAAATTGTATAGTGGCATTTATTTCCCCGCCCTACATTACTACACATATGTATTGGGCATGTTTGCCCTTTCATTTATCTCATATCACTAAAAAGCAGGTGTGCAGAGGAACCTGTGAGTAGCTTTATGGCCACAGGGGGCAGCAGTGAGCTCACTGCGGCTTATTGCGCCGCAAACCGGAGGTAAAGAAGACGCCGCGCTCAAAAACATAATTAAATAAGCCCCACAAAAGGTGAGATTCGTCCTTTATCGGAAGTATTTTCAAACGTTGTGTTTCACTTCTACAAACAAACAGACTACAAGGATACTAACCGACGAAGTTGTCAAAAATTTGCTTATACTAACATTTCTACATGTATAACGTTAGCCCTATAGAAGCAACAGGCAGGAGACTTTCTCCACTGAACCTCACCTGAAGAGAGAAGACCCCAAGCAGGTTTTGAATAAACGTGTGGACGAAGGTATGTCTTTTATGTGTGTGCTCAAACTAAATGTGTTCACCAGGAGCTCATTAAACTATACTTATATTGTTACAGTATGGCATAGTACACTGCATACAGTATATTATCTAGCAGTGTAGGATTAAAGTAGTTTCCACAGTCGGTACATATGAAATCTTAGTGTTGCTGTTTGTATTATGTTCATTAATGTTGCTTTACATGTATGCTTTATACATTATTTAGGGTGGAACAATCATTGTTGACAGATTCAGTAATCCAAAATGAAGTCACATGTGACTGCTATGTACTCACATTTACTCCTGACACAGCTACATGCAAGTAGTCATGCAAGGAAACACTTTCTATGTATTTCATCTTGGTGCCATGCTTCAAGGAATATGTATTGTTTTCCAAGAAGACATTAGGATAGAAAGGTGGCACTATAATGATAATAAAACAGGGTCAAGATTTAGCTTTGTTTCATTTTTAATAACAAGCAACAAATCAATACTAGGACCCTGAAGCTAAAGTTCAGCCATTGTTAATGTTATAAGTATCTAATTGTCAAGTAATTGTTGAAAGTTTACATTAGCTCTCAGTATTCACAATCATTAGTCTCTTCTTTTGTCTTTATTTCACTATTTCCATTGAAGTCCCTGAATGGCATACAGTGGTGTGTGTTTGTTTTGTTGTCATTGTTCAAAGCTTTATTGTTAAGTGGACGCATTTTTGGCTCAAACTTGAACCCCTCTGCTTGCCTCTGGACATTTTTTACCTCTACCTTTTGAGCTATCAGACATCCAAGCTGCGTTCCAAATCGAATACTTTATTTTTGTACTTTTAGTACATACTGCATTGCCCTTACACAGTACCAGTGGCGGGCCGTGCATTTTATACCTGGGCCTTCTGAGCTGTCCTACTACAGTTGAATTACCTCCTAATAACCTCATTATTATGCCACAGCTACGGGTTGTTATTTGTTTCGTGTAAAAGCCGCATATTCACATAACACTGCAACATTTGACAAGTGAAATAAAATGTTACATGAAGCTCAACACCTACAAAACACTAACTGCAGAGTGCAGATCCATGAATCCGTGCATGACGGGATGCTGCATTATTAACGGACAATACATATAGTCAAAATCAATGTAATTAACACAATGACAAGAACAAACTCACAAGAACCAGTCACAGGTATATTTATATGACAACAAAAGCATGACATCAATCCAGCAAATCCTGCAGCGGATCCACGCATTCCACCACACAAGAGCCACACAGGCCGTTGAGCTCCGCTTCCCTGCGAACGTGTTCGTTGATTTGTAGATCCACTCGGGTTTCTCCAAAAGTTTTCAAAAGAAGCACCGTAGTGTCCTGCCGTCTATAGCGTCCTCAGGTCAGCGTAGCGTAGCTCCAAACACCAAGACGCTCAGTTAAAATGAAACGCATTCCCAGCCATAAAATGTGCGACGCTGTCAGCCAGGAACACCTGCGACTAAATCCGTTTCTCCTCCTCCTTCAGCCATTGAGTGTTAAAAAAATAAAGCTAGGTAAAAAAAATAAATAAACTGCACCAAGCAAAACCCTAAAAATGTCATAACTTCTTCCATATCTTTCAATTTGAACTATTCTACTCCAACTAACTTCTGCCAGCTTCCTTAAATTTCGCATTAGTCACGCTGGCCCACTGACCAATCACGGCGCACGTTAATGCAGACGTACTTAGGAGGCTACCTCGGTACCGCTGGCACATCAAAGAATACGCCCAACATGTCAAACTAAAGATCTGATTGGTTGAAGACTATGACAATCAACAATAACGTCCCCATTTACTTAAACTGCAAAGGCTCTCTAGCGGGCATCGGGCCTCTCTTCTTACCTAGAGACATAGAAGTGAAATCTGATTGGATAAAAGCTCTCCTTAAAACAAGCTGTGCTGGAAACAGAGCAACAGAGGACGACAGGAGCTGTGCAATGAGAAAATAAGCTAATGGGGGAACAAATGATAATACATGTAGTGTATTTGTGAAAAATTATAAAATAGCTATAACTTTGTGATTCTGTTTAGGCCAGCAGAGAAGGCTTAGCTGGCCCTGACGGCCCACCACTGCAAAGTACATACTGTTGCATGCAGTGTACAGTCAATTGGGACATACTACACCTCATAACAGTGGATTGTGCAAAGGATTGTGGGTCAGAATAGCCAGAAAAGCAGGCTGGCTTGCAAACTGCAAAATGCGACCAAATGTAGTCGGAACATCCTGGTGTTTTATGACATACTATGTTTGACATACTAGGTATTGGGACATACTAAATCTTTTTCTGGCATATTAAATAGTATGGTACTACTATGGTACTACAGGTATTGGACCACTATAGTCACTCTGATTGTACTGTTGTGGCTGGTGTGATATATCTTTCTTTCATCATCAGCTCAGAAGACACCTTCTTTGTCTCTGTCCCCCTTTATATCCGCCATTTGAATGTGTCTTTGTTTTTACCTTCGTGGTTAGTTATGTGCTGTACTTGCCCCTGTGCAGAGTGTAAAGTGTATTTTATGTGTTTGTGAGTGTGAGGACACCGTACTGTTACAACTCACCAGCTCTTATTACACGGCTCTGGTGTTTGTACTAATAGATCCAGGGCAAGTGTGTTGACCCCAGCCATGTCGGAAGTTCAGGAGTTGAGAGGGATTTTCTTAAGGGGATCTTTGCCGAAGTGTTTGCTTGTGTGTGTCTGTCTCTTTGTATGTGTGTGTTTGTGTAAGCTTTGCTGATTAACACCAGATGTGTGGGGCTCAGGGTGTCAGAGGGCCCCACTGTGCTCCACTGGCCCTGCTTGAAGAAAGCGCTCGAGCGACTTCTTCACACATGGCTGACATTAATATCTTTGCTCTTCATCCCCCAGATCCCCACAAGGTTAGAAGCATCAGGTCAGACTAAGAGTTTTAATAAGGAGGTTGTGCCGCAAAGGCAGGCAGTTAAAGTAGTTCTCCTGCTGGTCCACTAGAGGGCGGGAGAGGGCTGTAAAACATTTGTAGCGCCTCAACTCAGGTCCCATAGTCAGGTTTGACTCCTGTGAGATAATATTTATTTTCAAGGATCTTTTCAGTTTTTCAGTTCTTATGAAAAACAGGAACTTTGTATTGCGTATGTTTAATTTTCAAGATAAATAGTATGCTTACAAAGCAATATTTTGAAAAAGTGACTGAATCAATGTAGTGATTAGTGCAGCAACGAAGGATTATTTTCTGTATTGATTCATGTCTTGATCATTTTTTTGGTCAATCTATTTATTTTTATTTTTTATTCTATAAAATATTAGAAAAATGTGAAATTTGGACATCACAAGTTGCCTGAGCCCAAAGTGACATTATGAAACTGAATACTTTGTCTGATTAACAGTCAACAATCAAAGACATTCAACTTACAGTCATGAAAAAGAGCGAAGAGCAGCAAATCTGACAATCTAGGATTTTTCCTTTTTATATAGGACTTAAAATGATTATTTGATTATTAAACATTTTGGTGATAACTGTCATTTGGGTGCAAATGATTAATTGTTTTAGTCCTAGTTAGGATTTTTGCCATAGTTTAAATCAAAGTAAAAGTAGTTGTATAATCATTCTAAAATAAACGCTGCTTATTACCATGGACATCCTCCTTTACTAGTATTTTAACAACTTCTTCTTGTCAAAGTAAATCTCAAAATTAATTTAATCTAAAAACAGCTGTCCCAAATAAACTTTTTTTTCTTGTTGTATACAAAACTTGAAAATGCAAACATGCCCACTCTCAAACAGCTGTGCAGTGCACGTTTGTCTCAAGTGATATTATTTCATTTCAACCGCACTTTTTGAACCCTTTCCTCCGTCCTCACCTCCCAGGTCTCCCCCCTCCCCCTTCCCCGCCCGTCTCTCTACCTTTTGTCCTTGTGTGAATAGTTCACATTGCTGCTGCCGCTGGTGCGTGATGCGGGGGACTGAGCGCTCATTGTGTGCCCGCAGTGTGGGTGCTGCGGTATGCGGCTCCTCGGCGTGTGGTGTGTCGTGACAGGCGTGTGGCCGCTGACGCCAGCCGGCCGCCTGCCTGTCTGTCTGTCTGTCTGTTCAGTTACACCTGACCGACGCTGACATCGCCATGCCCACACACACACACACACACACACACACACACACATACAATATACATTGCACCACTAGACATGGTGCCCAAAAGTTAAATGAAGCGTCATCGACTCTCCATCACTGCAGTCCACCGACTTGTCCCTTCAGTACAGGAGGCTGACGAGGGGTTTTGGTGTCCCCTTTGATGTTCTGTTGACTTTGTGAGTTCATGTTTGTAACCAAAATTTCATCAAAATGCAGTTTGCAGGTAACCTAAATCAAAAGATTTTACCAACACGATTTCAACCTAATTTAAATACATTTTTGCATATCTGCTGTGGTGAAGGCCAGGCAATATTGCAGCGCACCATGGCGTAATCCTTGGTATTTAGTGTGTTCTCTCAGGCTGCCGAGGTGAAAAGTTGAACCTGGTGTTGACCTTCTCTTGAGAGAGGGCTTAGCTCTGAAGTCAGGCGCAGGCCAAACGCACAGGGAGGATATTCTCAAGTTCCTCTTTCTCTCCCTCACGCGCACCGCTCGTCTCCACGGCCGGCCTCCCCTCCCACACGGAAACAATTAGCATCCGTGATAAGATGTTGAACATATTTCCATCATTTTATCTCGTCGGTTTTTGTTTGTTGTTTTGTTTTTGCATCGTGACAAAAGTCTTGTGTCGTCTTGTCATGGCGCTGTTAATCACAATTGCATCTCATCTAGGTGCAAGGAGTTGGAGAGGGAGAAAGAACGAGAAGTGGACTGATAGGGGCCTTATGTTTATCACTGCAGGGAGTTGAATTCCAGATGGAGAGATAATGAAAAGAACAAGCAAACAATTATGCAAAAATAGACAAAGTGGGGGAAAAAAAGCCAGAGCAGACTGACAGACGACGGGAATGATGTTTGGTACAAACTAGACAAGTTTTATTTGTACTTGCAAGAGGCCAGTTCAAGACAGGTCTGCATTGTACAGGTCTCTATTCTACTGATGCATGAAAAGCTGAAAACCTGTTATTATCATAAACCCTCGCAACAACAGCAAATACTTTTAAATACTTTCTCTCTTTTTTTTTGTTTTTGTTTGTTTTTCTGTTTGTGTGGGCAGTATTTTATATATTTCGAACTCCAATGTTGGCTGATTTCCGCCCCTGCTACTCAAAAGGAAATAGTTTTAGGTGTGTGTTTGTGATGATTCACTTCATGATTTAAAAAGGTTTCTATGTGACCATGAATATCCAGAAAGAGGTGTTTGCGTGCGGGCGTCTTTTGTTGTTTCCATGTTGTGTTTGTCCCTTTTGAGGGACAGAGAGCATTAACCACTGTGTGAGATTTACACGTCTCGTGTTATCACGAGTCGTGTCTTACGCCTCAGACTTGCTGATCCACACTATATTTTTGTTAAAGCAACTTGACCCAAAATCCAAAACCAAAGCTAAGTCTTGACATTCTTCCAGTCCAGTGGAGCAGGAGGATACACGGCCCGAAGATATGAGGCCGACAGTAGATGTTGAGTCGTGCTGCACTCCGCTCTCCATCTGTTTTAGTTTTGGAGTGGTTGTGATAACCTCAGCCTGACCCCTGATTGGGCTAATCTCACCCTCATCTGCTCTCGCTGGTCAGCTGACGGAACGCTGCGCTGCAATTGGTGGGTGCACTGCCGAGGAAGAGGAATTTGTTTAGCATTGTGTTGTGGTAACAGTTAGCCACCGAGAAGTTTAGTCTACTGTCTAAACCATAGCAAAGCTTCGAAACACAAAAACAGGAGGAATGTTTAGGGTGAGTATTCAAAGAGCCAGAAACACGTTGGCTTTCCCAGACAAGTAGCCGATGAAATACCGTTCCCCTGCAGTCAGAAAATATCAATGTGTTTTCAGTGCAGTGCTTAAAGTAGTTGTTGTTAATATCTGTAAATAAGTTGAAGCCGCCCTGTTTCTTCAATCTGCAGAAGTGAGCTCTTGCTTCCAGTTCAAGGCAGAGAATATTGCAACTAGCCCTTAATGCGTCCAATGTATTAATGTAAATGAGTTTCATTCCATATGTACCTGATAACTCTTAATAAAAAGATCCTGTAAAATGCTGTTATAGTAGTTACAGTACATCTAAGTTGCTGGATGGGACGGGACAAGCTGCTGTGTAGTAGCTGCTCCAGGCGGTCTGTGTGGAGGGCTTTAGTCCAGCCAGATTAGATCAGAGGACCACTCTGTTTGTTTGTTTTGATTTGGGAGGGGCCAGGCTCCTGAGGGATACCCCCCCCCCCTCCTCTCAGCTACCACTCTGCTATCCCTCCCCAGGATTCCCCCTCAGGGCACAGTTGACTGGAGCCCCCCTGACCTCTCGATCACCCCTTCCTCACCCATGTTAGCCAAGCCATCCTGGGAACGAAAAAAAAAAATAAAACGCAGGAAGACTCTGCTGTGTCTTAGCGTTCCGCAGAACCAAATCACAACCAGACCCGTTCATCTAAGGGGTGGAGGCAGTGCCACCCAGGCGGGCGGGCGCCTCTAGCCCTGGTCAGCCCGAGAAGAGGTTCACCTCAGCGGGTTGACCTCCCTTTCATCTGCTTGTGGGTCTGATGTGTTCTCTCACATAGTAATGCTCCAAGAGAAAGGTGTTAGCTAAGCTTAGACGTTGGCTGAAGGCCGTGTGTGTGTGTGTGTGTGTGTGTGTGTGTGTGTGTGTGTTAATCATCATCATATCTACTTTTGAATTTAAGGAGGTACCAGTATGGATGGAGTCCAGATTTGATTAAAATAAGTTCTGTTATTGTGAATCTGCCATTGGCTTGAATATTGCTAATTTAGTGTCTTTATCACATGTTTTTTTTTTTCTGCTACTGTTTGTGCTCTGTTGTGTAGCCCGCTGGGTCCCATGATTGCAATACACGCGTTTCTCTTTCCACTTATTCACACTCTTCCCATTTCTCTGCCTTTCCATGTATCTGTCTGTCCAGGCTCGATGAACTGCCATAGGCATACACCTTCACATGCACGCACACACACACACACACACACACACACACACACACACACACACACACACACACACACACACACACACACACACACCTCTTCTGACCTCTTCTTCATCTCCCATAAGGCCTTGGGGTGAGGCAGCATGGCACCAGACAGTTATTCAAGCCCTCAGGCAGCTTCACAACAGGTCAGAGAGGGAAACACAGAGAGAGACACCATTGTTTGCTGGATTTACATCAAAATTTCCTTTTAGAAATGTATAAATACAAAATAGAATTTTAAAGTCTAAGGGACTAATTTGCTTCTTTGACTTTAATTATTGCCCTTTGTAGATTCCCTTTCAGTCTTAAAACCCATCCATTTAAGACAGAAAAAATATGTTATTCAGCCATAAATTAATTTAGTTTTTTAATATGTTTCATTTCATTTAAATCCCATGAAACGGGAAATAAAAGCAGGGGGATGCTGTGATTGGATTAAAAGTCGCCTTTGTAAACATTGTGACCCAAGTCTTTGACACACCTCCTCTCTCCTCTTTGAGAAAGTCTCTTCATAACAGGAACGCCAAAAGATGAAGGTCTCTTTTTAAAAGAGGACATGGGACGGGGAGGAAGACTTTGGAGTCTTTGTTAAGCACGCAGGCCTGTGTTTTGTGTCCGTTTTGTTCTTCTAAATCCTCCTCGGTCTGTGTTTGTCTCCAAGCTCTGCTTTGAGCGATTAGGGACGAGGGTTTTGAACAGCTCAGTTAAATGAAGACATAATTTCAGCCCTTTTTATTGTGGCTTTGAATAGTCTTTCTATTATATCAATAATTGACACTGGTTTGAATATTAGCTGCATTTAAAGTTTGTTCTTAAAAGAGAAATAGCCCAAAGTGTTCACCGAATGTTACTGTTGTGATAGACTTGTGGCCGGTTTGCTCTTTATGGGATGAGAGTATATTGTATTGGACAAGTGATGTCAGTAAACCATGCCACCAGAGATGAGCCATATCACAAGAGGCATCACTAGAAATCTGAGTTGTGCCATTAGACAGAGAGAAAGGCAGTATCTTGAGGGAGAGAGAGAGAGGGAGAAAAAGGGGGAGAGACACACAGAACGGATTGTTCCACAACAGACTGACGGACCTTTTAGCCTTATCTTCCTGAGCTACTCTTACAGAAAACCAAGGAGAGAAGGGAAAAGAATGCCCTGCTCTTTCTCTCCCTCCCATTTCCCATTCTCTCATTTCTCCTGTCTGCCTCTCCCTTCCCTCTTCATTTCTTCTTCTTCTTTTGTCCATCAGTCTTTACCCGGCGTTTCTTAAAAATCCTCTTAACCCTTGCACTCCTTCCATTGTCCCCCTTTCCTCAATATCTTACCTTGATGTTTTAATATCTTGTTTCTTTTCTCGCCCGCTACTATCTTATCCGTCGTCAGCTCTTTGGAGCCCTCTTAGAGCTCATTGCTTCTACAGATTGTTAAAAGGTGGATTTGTAAGCCGCCTGCGAGTCTCTGCAGCAGTTGGCTGTTAGTGTTACACTCTGTAAAATAGATCCCTCTCTCCATCTCAGGCTCACACTATATGCATGACAGCTTTTCAGGAGGGGGGCCATACAAACGCGGGCCCGCTTGCCTTTTGCAAGGACATCTTATTTGCATTTGTTTACACGTGCCACTCTCTGCACATTTGGATTCGCCGCATGTCATGATGTTTTGGTGCAGCCCTTTTGCCCAGATCCTGATACACACAGACACACATGCAACAGTATTTGGTTGCGATGACACTTTGAGTCGTCCCTCTCCTCCCTCTCTGACAGAATGAAACGGATGGATAATTAGATATCAAAGGGAGGCAGGCAGGGTGTGGCGAGGCGCGCGGGCCCCTACGATGGTAAAGCACTTATTAATGAGATAGGCCTTATCTGCTCTCCTCCCAGGAATTCTGCCTTTGATCGGCCACGACTCCGGACTTAATACATTTTTGATTGATAGGCTGAGATGACAGAGAAAGGCGGCGTGGATTGGGTAGGTGGATTGGGTGGATGGGTGGGGGTTTATGCGTGTGGAAGGAGGGGGGGGGGGCAACTGTAATGATGCCCTTCACTGGAATACGTAACCTCTGACAATAGTGTCTCACCTTATGGGATCGGATGCATGACGATGAGACGTGCAACTTGTTCACATAATACATTTTCGGCTACACAGATATACACATACTGTATAAATGCACACACGTACACCTTCACATTCCTCTGCCCACACAGACATAAATTCACTAAGACAACTCAAACAGACAAGCCTATTCAGTCACCTTAACCCCGACTATAACTCACACACCGGGGCACCGGGAAATCTTTTCCCTAAGACGGAGAAGGCGAGGGCCAGGCCTGTGGAGGGGGGGACCGAGATAAGGGCCCCCATCCCCGTCTGGAGATGAGTTATAGCCCACCCAGAAGGATGTGGCTAGCAACGACCCACCCGGACACGCTGCTGGGCTTGCCGGGATTGGTGTACTCGCGTTAGTGAGGCATCTTCATGGACAGAGATAACAGTCCCACTCTCAATAACACCTTGACCAGAGGGAGGAGAGGTAACCTCGAATCAGTGAGCCTTTACACACACACACACACACACACACACACACACACACACACACACACATACAAGCTCTGCGCCACACAAACTTCAAAATACACACACATCATCATGCACTGCCACCTCTGCTCCCTCTCTCCGCTCGACAAAGAGGTGACTGAGCGTAACCATTACAGCGCCGTGTCACCTTGTTATGAGTCTCTGTCAGTGTGAGGCGTCGGGTAAATTAGAGAAGCCATAACTGCTGCGGACTGCCGGGCCCCTCATTTATTACCATGCCAAGGATGGGGGCGGCGGGGGGGGGGGGGGGGGGAACCCCGTCAAGTGGACAGATCGATCAACGTGACAGGCACATTTCAGGTCTCCAAATCAATCACACTAACAAAGGCAAGTGAAAGAGGAGGTGGTTGTTGATTTCTGTCAGAGGACTACAGCTCTGTGTCTGGATGAGTCAGGAGAAAAGGCCTTAAAAATACCCTCTGTTGTCCTGAGCCAAAGACTCAAAGTTTGTCTAACTTCCAGTACCGTGGGGCAATGCATTGATCTCTGTCCCATTATTCCATTTGACTTCCTTGTCTCTATTATTCAGGCTTGATCACAGAATCGGTTCGGAGTTTTCTTTCCGATGGTACGTTGAAACTGGATAATACATTGTGGAAGGTGATCGAAGAACAACCGTAGGCAGATTTTAAACTCGCACATCAAAAGTTTTTATTTAACATACAGACCGAGCTCCAGCGCTGGACACAGCGTGAGTCTGCTGCTCCATGAGAAAGCCGATGAAACGGAGGCAGCGTTGAACAGAGAAGGGGTGGGAAGCGAGACGGCGCGAGGAGGGGTTAGATGATAAGAGTGGGAAGAACTGATAGAGTGGAAGAAACCGTGTAGAGAAAGAAAATGATTAAAAACAGCAATCACCCGTCGCGGACTGATAAACCAACCAGTCGTTAATTGGAAGCGTGCAACTTGTGGGGATACGGTTGGATTAGGTTCACTTCTTCCCATCCTCTCTTTCTTCTCCTTCCTCCTCTGTGGACCTAAATGTCTCAAAGACACACTTCATTATCAACACTTAAAGTTATTACAATTAATGTAATATTTGCAAACCAATGGAGAACTATTGAATGGACACTTTTATAGAGCGCTTCCGTTGCTACTGTACATTTGAAACAAACTTTTGGGAAGACAAAATGCCATTTGTTAGCAAAAGAAAATAAAAAACGAAGACAGTCGGAGATGGAGAGACAAAAGAGTGGTGAGGTAGGAGCTATTTTTGAGTGATCTAGGGGTTTTGGGGCATATAGGAGATGGGAGATGGGCGGTGGTCCATAAACAAAGGGCTGACAGCCCACCCATCACCCCGGCAGGTCTGGCTTGTGCTGCCTAGATAAAGCAGGGCTGCTGCCTCCTGTATCAACACCATCCATCATCCATCTTTGCCTGCTCGCCCGCTCATTCGCCCTTACATCAGCCCTCTCACTCCTCACACCTGCCTCTCTGCCAGCTGTGTGTGTGTGTGTGTGTGTGTGTGTGTGTTCCTTTACCCCTCACAGCTCTCACCAAACTTTTAATACAGCAACCATTATCTTCATTTCTGTTTCTCATCACCCCTCTAAATATATTGACCTAGTTTGTAAACTTTTGCCTTAACTCAAACAGTGTGTGTGTGCTTTTGATTCAACTGTCCATCCGAGCCGTAGTTCCTTGGATTGTTAGCAGTTGTTCCACTCTTTTGATGTGACACGGGTCTTTAGTGAATTATGCATCTCAAACTCCACTTTGGAAGGATGAGCATTAATCACTGATGTGTCCACCATCCTCTGTGCTTTTTTTATCTGCGGCTGCTGCTCATTTCTGGTTTGCTGCAACGTCAACGGGTACTGACAAGTGAAATGAAAGGCATTGTTTTCTTTCTTTTTTTGATTATGTGAGAACTATTCAGGTTGAATGTATTTTGCTCGTCAAATCAGACAAAGCAGGAGTCTGACTGAGCTTTGGCAAAATAGCATTTTCCCAAAACTAGCCTGACAAAATATTAAACCGTGATTGAGGAAATTTTAGCCCCCCTCAAAGTGACCCTTCAGGCCACCATTGTTCCCTCGTCAATTTGGTTTTTGTACGAGCATCTCCTTCCTTTTCTTTGTTGCTCGTGGGGGAATGGAAATTATGCAAATGAAGATGGGCACTCTGGAGAAAAAATGTTGACATCTCCCATCCTTGCTGCCCCCTAAATACACACACATCATGCACACACACTATTCAGCGAGCTCTCTGTTGGCCCACATTGGTGGGTCTGTCTCTTTTGGCTGTCTCTCAAGCATACTTTAACAATTGTCGCCATATTGCCTGTAGACCTTCCTTTCTTCTATCCATTCTGGTTCGTTTTGAGTTGGACTGGACAGGTGCTGAGACGGGAGGACAGAATGCTGTCAGCCGTTTTAACAAACAATATTGGGTTATCTAAGTTTTGAAGAGAACACAGGAAGTAGAAGTTGGCTTGTGCTTTGATTAGCTGCCTCCATCGTTTTAAACACAGGGAAGATGGGAGGGGGGGGGGGGGGGCTTTTGCTTCAAAGAGGAAACTTTGTAGATGCAGTTTTTTTTTCCCATTTCTTCAGTGTTTCATTCAGTTGCACCAATCAGAGGGGATTGAAGAGATAGAGAGGAGACCTGGAGACTGAGCAGAGCAGGGCGGCCGGGGAAATGGCTCAACTAGAGGATGAATTAAAATGAATAAAAGCCAAGAAATGGGAAAATGGGCTATCACTTGTGCAGCATAATGAACAAAGTGCAGATACCACTGCCTTTCTGTGCCGGGGGGGCTGAAGGCTCTATGTTCTCACACTAGTCGAACAAATGCGAGTGAACGGAGCCAGAAAGCATAATGATTGTCCATTAGTCTGTCCCTAAACTCTGCTTCCTGTTGTAGCTTTAGGGAAGCAGAGTTTTCTGAACTGTGGGAACCCGTCACGTGACCTCGGTGCTCCCCTAGCCTGCCTTAATGGACCCCGACACAACTCTCTCTGTAGCCGCTAAGAGTTGAGCATTGAGTCGGGGTTCATTCAGAGGTTTAAAGGCTCTATAAGAGATCTGGCACTTTGCTGTACGCAGTGTTGTCACATGTTGCCAGAAAGAGTTCCATAATATAATGTAATATGATAAAATATTACAGTCGTTAAGTGTAAAGTAACAGAAATGAATTAATACATTTGCAGTAAAAAAACAACAACAGAAAGATCGACTAAGAAATTAATCACTTAATTGTTTTAGCTCTTGATTTATTAGTATCCATTTTTTTGTTTTTTTATTTCTAGATGTATTAGACTATTCAGGTAATGTTGAAAAATCAATTATCACTTTTTAATAGGTTAGTTAGTTAGTAATGTATTTACAGGAATATTGCATCATAGTGCTGAAGTATCGTGCTTTCCATGTAATTCAAAGAATTAGCCAAAAGTAGACATTCCCATCTGTTTATTTTAACTATAAAAAGTTTCTCAAGGGAATTTCCACATATGTTACCACCACTCTACTGTACTTCAAGATGTATATTTCTTTTGTTATCAGGGCCACTACACGATTATTGTGGTCAAAAGAATTTGTGGTAACGATATTATTGTGATATCTATACAGATTTTTTTTTAAAACAAACACTATCAGTCAAACTTTGTTTATTGTGGATTTTGTCTCTTTTTGGCAAATTCATTACACTCACATTATGCTTTATGTAGAGAGGTGTAGAGAGAATCTTCAACCAT
Organism: Cebidichthys violaceus; assembly: GCF_023349555.1. Classification (NCBI taxonomy): domain Eukaryota; kingdom Metazoa; phylum Chordata; class Actinopteri; order Perciformes; family Stichaeidae; genus Cebidichthys; species Cebidichthys violaceus. The sequence continues at coordinate 1,544,329 of NW_027176428.1, read as the reverse complement.
AAATGTGTATAAAATAATTTAAGAGGCACTATTATTTACAATATATCGTGTGTATTTTGAACATATCAATATTTCATTTTCTTAATATCGTACATCTCTATTTGTAATACCAAATGACAAAGACCATGATAAAGATTATTACCCGCCCCTCTTTCTTTGCATGTACAAGAAACGGACATTTCTTGCATCGTTAAGAACTTTTATCTGTCAAACTAAATAAAGTTTGCCATAAACACAGAATGCGTGTACAGCCTGCATGCTGCATTTCACACTTTTCTTGAGCGGATGAGTTATTCCCCCTCATAGACATGACAAATGAGCACCATCATCTCCTCATGATGAGCTCATCGCCGCATCCCCTCGGCTCTAATGATGATGATCTTCAGTCACGCGTGGCCGAAGAAAGGGTGCTGCGTTTAAGACCCCTGCACTCGCGATCGTCTCCATTAACCCCCATGACTCAGCTGTTGACACTAAACCCCCGCTCCGGTCTAATGTTCACACATCAAACAGCCGTGATCGACACTCTCGGTCTGTGTGGTTAGACCGACGTGATCGGATGTGACATAAGTCATAAGTAGCGGTGTCTGAAAGTGTGTGGGAGATGGAGAGAGCAAGGGGAAAAAAGGGCTACATGATATTAGCGCTGAGGAATGTGATGTGTTGGAGGTCATGTGAAACACGGCTGGCACTCTGCATAACCCTTCGCGAAGGCTATCACGACATGACCCGGAAGTAGTCGGGTCATGCGTCGGTGCAAAAAGGCTCGTCTCTGTTGACGGCACCCTTTTCCAGTCTATACACAACTCTCACTCCTCAACCTCCTGGGAACCGTACTCCCCGGCTGCTCGGTTTAAAGGCCTCTGTCCACACAGGAAAAGACACGTTGACGTGACCGACCGAAGCACAGAGAGCCATTGTTGGCAGTTTAGGAAATCAAGGAGCCGTATTCCACGGGCGTGAGCCCAGAGGAAAACTTCCCCCAGGAAGTGCTGCGGTCGACTAATCGAAACCACATCTCGATGTATCTCACAGATTTGTATCCCAGACAGGTAAAGGTGTCTCTGGCTTGAACCACGTGGATCATTGATTAATATTTGAGGGTCTAAGAATAGAGATGGACGGAGGAGGGGAGGCAACGGGTGGAGCAAGGGTTGACGTAAAAGTCACAGAGTTCAAGTTGCATGTTAAACAAACAACGGGGCCTTTTTCAACGGCTGGAGCCTGAGGTTTGCGTAACTTTTTAGTGAATTAGTGCAAATTTGCGGAGGTAACCTAATTTTCAGAGAAAACAAATGGCGGAATTTTAATTGAGCACAATAGCGGTCAACTCACCAGGCAGAATGGGGGAAAATGAAGCGAGACTGATGGAAAGACTAATGGCTGCTGCCACAGCAATTATCACTGCCCTTTACTTTGTTAGAGAGGGAAGAGTAAACTCAATAAAATGGTCTTGTGTAGTGTACTTCAGATAAGTGTCTTAAAATTCATGTTTGATATATATATGCAAATAAAGACAATGTAGCACCGTAGCGCGTGTCCAGACCCGGGCTGAGCCTGTTAAGCTACAGTTTGAAAACATAGTTAAATGGCAGATGTTGAAACTATGAAAAATAACTATTATGAAAACCATCCAATCACTTATGTCATTCATTTATAAAGCAAAATGACAAAACGTCCTCAAATGTGAGGATTTGACGACGTCACTTTGGGATGCAGAAACGTGTGTCTTTTCAACCATTTATTGACGCACATTTTATCCAAATACCCATTTGTATCATTTGGTTCTTTTTTGCCTTGTCTCGCAAACGTCATTGGACTTAAAAAGCAGACACATAAGTCTGTCTGTAACTGTAATGCTGTGCTGATTCTATTATCTTGTCAGTACTTTACATCAGACCTACACTAATTACAAACAGTGTCATGTTATTCTTTTTAAAAATAAATGAGTAAATCAACTTAAAACCATTAAAGTATTAGGATGAATGTTATTAATGTGTCTGCCATGTTGTTTAACTACAATGTAAATGTTGTGTCTGTGGTATACTCTTTTTTTTTTCTTGACAATATAAAAGGAAAAACCTTATTCAAACAAATCCACTGCACACAGCTTTTTAGCAAGGTCAGAACAGCTCAACTTGTCAGTGTATGCATCGATGGTGTGTGTGTGTGTGTGTGTGTGTGTGTGTGTGTGTGTGTGTGTGTGCGCGCGCACTCTAATGTGTGTTTTAATGTTTTAACATATGCAACCCCTTATAAACAGTGTTTTATACAAACAGTGGCAGAGCTCCCATCAGATAAGACTCCAGAACAGGAGAAGGAGACTGCCTAGTGAGGGAGAGAGGGGTGAGGGAGGGAGGAGAGAGGGGTGAGTGAGAGAGGGGTGAGGGAGGGAGGGAGGGGTGAGGGAGGGGGAGAAAGCGGCGGCAATTTGAGAAATGAGCTTAAAAACATGGCCAAGAAAATGTCTCTTTTTAATATTTTGAGACAGCGAAAGAAATAGCAACACATTTGTCTGAGAAAGCTTTTTTTATTTGACCGTTCAACATTTTAGCATAGAAATTCTACGACCTTGTTTCAGTATTTTACCTGCAGCTGATAGCAACTTTAGGGAAAACTTTACAAAATACAGGAGTTTTATTGGCATAAAAAAAAAGAAAATCATACATTTGACTCCATTTGCTTGCTGAACAGAAAGAGGACCGTGTAGCTTTAGCCCTTCACACAGGGTTTTTACCCCCCCCCCCCCCCCCCCCCCCCCCCACATGTGATATCAGCTGTCCACTGCGGTCCAGAGTGTATCTAAGTTTTAGGTGTTTTTTGGCGTAATCTACTGTGTGTGTGTGTGTGTGTGTGTGTGTGTGTGTGTGTGTGTGTGTGTGTGTGTGTGTGTGTGTGTGTGTGTGTGTGTCTGATGGCGAGACACGGCATGGCATTGGTCACTTTATCATTGCTAATGTAATCTCCCCTCTACTTCCTCCACCAGCACGACATAAAAGGCCGCTGCCTGATACAGAAACATGTAACACAACAACTAGTCGCTTCAGCCGTCTCTCTCATATCTCATCTCTCTGTTTCTTTCTGTTGCTCCTCAGCAGAGGAGAGAAAAACGTCTCCGGTCCCCTCAGAGTGTTGACGTGCGTCTTGTCGTCCAATTTTAATTTTCTCAGCATTTCTCCTCTCTACATTACGCCTTTCTTCTGTTTTTGAAGATTGAGCACTGTGGTGTTGACTGAACTGCTACTCTGCCCTAGATCAACTAAATCTCTCATTTTGAACACCCACCCCCCCCACCCGCAAATTTCTGTCACTCCAGGAGACAAATGTGCATCTCGAGTTCATCCCCCCCTCTCCCTGTGCCCACTGGCTCCCTGAAACTCGGTTCCTTTCGCCTTTGAAGTGCTGCGTGCAGAATGGAGATTCTTTGCATGGTAAATTTGCCCAGTTGCCCGCAGCGTATCCATTACACAAGTTTAAAGTACGCTTCGGAGTCGTTTTGGAAGGGCCCTTTTTTCTCACTTCACAACCAATTTCTCTGTGTTTTGAACTTCGGTAGTCATGAGCCATGTAATCTGTAAATTGGGCCCTTTCTTCCGAGCTCGCGCTCCACCATCGAGCGGCGTTTGATGTGCAATTATTTTGCTCATTACAAGTTAATTTTATTGTTATAGTTTTGCAAATGTTTCTCCGGGTCATGATGTTAAAAGTTTCGGCAGAAGTAAGAAAGGGGGAGAATTAGCGCGTCGAGCGAACATTCACGGCGGCGCGGAGAGCTCATTTGAGACGGCAGCGCCGGCTATCTCCAGGCTCACTTTCAAGCCATTTAGAAACAACCTGCTGGGTGGTTTGAATAGCTGAGGAGAAGTTGATCTGGGATTTAGTGTAGGAAAATGATCCAAGGCCCTTTATCTGCTGTAAAAGGTTGGGGAAAATGGAGATTTGTCGTGTTTGTTAGAACGGAACCATAATCTCCTCCACAGAGAAATCTTAGCAGTATGGGAATCATATGTCCCCTTTATTTATTTAGCCTTTTGTCCCCATTCTCTCTCCACACATATCTTGGCAACCTGGTGTGATCGTGTATGTGTGCCGACATACTGTTGATATGAGAAGGAAGGGGTGTTGATGAAGGAAAATCTCTCCTTTTTTCTTTTTTCCCTTATATTCCGGATTTGAGAGGCTTGCTAATTTCACATAGAAGAGGATCAACACATTAATTATGTCTGGCTCATGAACAAAGCTGTTTTTTTTTTTGGAGCTGCTAAATGTCATTGTTAAAGCTTGGCAGTACAACTCTGATCATCACATAACCGCTAAGCATTAAATTCATGTCACTGAATTATGCTGTCATGCTTTTTATGAAAGATTTCAATAGCTGCTAAAATCCATTGATGGAAATAAGATTGAATTTTACAGTGACAGTTTACTCTTCCTATTCTATTTAATTATACGATACCCCAAATCATGTGGCGAATACTCCTATTGTGTGGCCTTTCTTTGCTTAAATAAAGACAGCTGGTTTCATTTTATTGTTGTTTTGTGTTTGATCCAGTCACCCTAACTCGAACACATTTATAATTTCCCTTTAGCTGTGGGACACAATAACCAGCGCACGCGTGCCCAAAATGGTTTGTAGACTCTCCTTTTCATCTGAGGACGAGATAGCGCTCTGTGCTCTTTCTTTTACCTCTCTTTCATTTCTCCCCCTGTCTCATGGCAAAGGCAAATTCTGTTGGACTGTGTTCTTTAATGCCATCAACGCTAAACAAACTTTGTTGACAATAGCTGCTGGCAAAGCGCCTCCACAAACAAAGGAGAGCCAACAGGTTCAAAGGCAATGCATCACTCTGCTTCTGACTCTTCATTATTCATCCTTCTGTCTTTACCTCTCATCCCCCATTATTTTCCGCACGCGCGCGTGTGTGTGTGTGTGTGTGTGTGTTTTCTTTGTGGCTCTTTGTCTGTTAAACTGCTACATGGTCTGGATACTGAGGCTTATTAGCTGTTCAGTTTAATTAAAAAAGGCCATTCATATGAAAATGTGAGTCCGATAGCGATTGCTGTCCCCAGCAGCTTCCTCCTGTTACTTTTAATTAGACACCCGCTTGATTGACATCAAGCTTACTGGCTGGCTGCAGCCTGTGTGTGTGTGTGTGTGTGTGTGTGTGTGTGTGCTCTTTTAGTGTCTGTGTGCAGGCATTTTCTGCACAAACGTGTGCACAAATACCAGCTCTAAGGTCATTAAAGCGTTGCAGCGGGAGAGACTGTACATCAAAGTTCACTTTGTCGTCATGAGGTAATTATCCGCACAGTAGCACAGAGCCCGGCTGCCCACCTTGTCACTCATGTCCACCGGGTCACGTCCAACAATGAACAGTAACCTTGTGATTATGAACAGGGTCCACAGTGTTACTGTGTTCAGTCACACCAGCGCCGCCCGCCACGCTGATGGAAAAGGTGATGAGCTACTTTTCGATTTCTATTTGTCCTCTCCTTCCTCGTTCGCTCTCTCTCTCTCTCTCTCTCTCTCTCTCTCTCGCTCTCGCTCTCTCTGGAGAAAAGTGGCTCTCTTCATCTGTTTTCAGTGGAACGCTACCAGCTCTCACAACCTTATTATTATACTGTCAGCGGCACGTGCCCGGCTGATGGATGTTCCTCTCAACTGTTTACTACAAGCAGATGATTTAACTAAGGCTCTCTGTTCAACTTGACCTCTTCTCGTCTTCTAAAACGAGATGACTTCATCCGTTGTTTACGACGACTCCATTTTATAGGAGCAGGCAGAGAAATAAGCTCTGCGGTTGGTGGTTGTGTTTGAAGATCAAGGTGTTTGTGGAAATCGAGGAGGTCCATGTGTGTGTGTGTGTGTGCATTTCTTTTCTGTTATCGCAGTGCAGAGTGCGTGCAGTGCAGACTACTTTTGTGCAGCTTTTTATTTCCAAACACAACAACAGCTCATGTGTGTTGGAGTAACAGTGCACCGAACCCTTCGTTGTCCCCAGCAGAATGTAGCCCAGAGTAGCGGGCTGTTTCATGTTAAGGGGCCGAGTAAAAAGGCCCGCCTCCTCGCAGACTGGAGTCTCCAGCAGAAATGGCCCATCAGAAGTCACTGCTCTGTAAAGTTGTGTTCCTTTCCCCGTGTTTTGTTTTGATTTGCAGGACGTTTGGGAATGATTTGGGTTGGCGGCAGGGATACCAGAGCAGGACGTGCACCGCGAACCTGAAATGTTGTTCCAATTACTGCTTTCATTATGGGTTTGTCATCCGCTGTTGAAACGCACGGCGGCCCGCATTTCATGCTGTGGCAGGAGAGGCCTTTTTCTTAAGTGATGTAGTCTGATATCCCCTGCAGGCGAATGCAGCTCAGAGTGTGGAAAGCAGCCACCGATAGGGGGCTGCTTATGTAAAAATGTGAATGAACTGAAACTAGAGATTCATAGTAATATCAGTTTTGTTGTTGTTTTTGGTCTCTTCACAGTATCTGAAATCTTAGGCCTTCATTATAATCACGTTATAACACGCATTACGTTAGCCTTTTGTTTCATTTCACCTGTGAAATTAAAATGACTTAAAGTTTTGTTTTGTTTTGCTTGAGAAGAGTTTCCACTTAAAGGTCCACAGAGCTCTCTATTTTGTTGCAGTTACACAGTGTTCTCTCCTTCCTCTCAGGCAGATTAAATCACTTGTGTTACTCGGAAATGCTCGGAGCAATAAGGCAGGGTGGAGCGCACACACAAAAGAGCCTAACATGGTTTGAAAGAGCAAGACAGAGAGTGAGACGGAGGGGAGTGCGTTGATGTAACGTATCATTGTGGCGACTCTCTTGAGTTAACACCATTAGGCAGCCAGTGCGAGAGTCCAGCTGTCTCTCTGAGCCGCTGAGGTGAGTTACCTGGGCCGACTTACCTGTCCTCCCAATGCCCCCCAGGATACAGTGTTTCAGCCAGGCCCTGTGTCCTCCCCTCTCCACAGCACTTAGCAGTGATTAACCCCGGATTCGGCCGGCCCACCTGCCATCTGACTACCATTACAGCCCTGCTTATCTGCCTCTCCATCTCCCTACAATAGGGCCTGGGCTATAGGCCGGGGGATCGGGCCGGGGAGGGCAGCCTGCTCTGTTTAATAATAAATCATTAGCTAAATACTTTTGTCCATTTGTGTCATGTTACATGTACTTCAATTTTCTGCTCTGTCTCTGTCCGTCACCCCCCCACCTCCCGCTCTTTTCCTCCCTTTTCTCGTCACCACAGCCGTCTGCTGCCACCATCCAGTCGCTGCAAGCGTCTGTCCACCAGACTGCTCCTTCCTGTTGCTTTTTTTCTCCCTCTTTTCTCTGTCTGTCTCCTGACTGCCGATAAAAGTCAGTCGTCTTTCTTCACATGAGCAGTCACATTGTATGTGTCCTATAAACTGATCTAGTGTGAAAAAAAAGACTTTTGAGATCCCAGGAAAAAAGTAAAAAAATGTTCCACCTTGGGTTGATCATTCTGTGTGTGTTGAGTGTTAGTCAAGCGAACGTACTCTGTGCCCATTTCTGGCTACATTCTGAATGGCACCATCTGAATTGGCCTGTTTTGGCTGCTCCCGTGTCAAAACCATCCATTCAGACATATCCCTGCTTCACTGTACACTTCTTTTTGTCTGATTCCCTGTAAACGGACACCGCAGAGGTACGACAACTGCAGAGGATTTGTGTCATAGAGGTTTCACAACACACACACACACACACACACACACACACACACACACACACATACGCTCAACACCGGCAATCTGGACAGCGAGGAGGCGATAAGTCTGTTGGTTCATGTAACTTGTATAAAGTGATTATGGACATACTGAGCTCTCCATATTTAGACTGCTTGACGCCCCCTCTTCAGTTCCCCCCTAGTCCGACTGTTGTAATCTAATTTTCCGCTGACAGAGGCCGTGGAGATCCTTGGGTCACGGTGCGAGTCCCTCCAGGCACCCCCCACCCCACCCTGCGCCCTCACGCTCTAACTAAGAAGTCGCCATGCAGCAGACAGCACACATTAGATCTGTCTACCCACTAACCCACCCAATCCATAACCCTGCACTGCCTCAGAAATGAGAGAGAGAGATTAGAGAATAGGACAGCAGAAAGGAATTGCATTTATCCTGGTATCCGCCTTTTGTTGTTCCTATCATTGCTCAGCACCTTACAATACCTGCCAGGGGGAAAAGATGAACTGTATATTGCATATAATGTTAAACCTGTCAGAGATCATTCAGGAAGATTAAAAAAAACGAAAGTGTGGACGAGTGCCTGCTGTGTTGGAGCGGAGAGAGGAGGCCACACCTGGAGAGGTCACGCTCCTTGTTGACCCTTTAGTGTGTCTGACTCGCCCTCAGTTTCACTATACATCACTCTGCATGTCAACACTTGCCTATGGCCTCCACCGCTACTGTTATCTGCAATGGAGAGCAATTGGCCTCCTTTAACTTGACTCACCCGTTGAGGGATTTACCCCGATCATTTGACCGTCATAGTAAAACGCTGATGTCAATATCTGGCACGCAAGACTCATAGGAAATGTTTATTTCCTGAGTTATCGTAGCCTCATATGGCTTTCAAAAGTTCAGGCTGACTTTTTTTTTCTGATTTCTATGTTGATGCTGACTATTTTTTCATTCAACATCTTGTATTGTAGTCCCCTCTCTCTCGCTCTCCCTCCCTCTCTCTCCTCCAGGCCGTAGCATAGCCAGTAGCTGATAGGCATCTCCTCTGGAGTCTGCTGTAGTCTGCCCCAGCTTCAGACAAAGTGCCTCCATCAGACCAGTGAGGCTCCCTGGGAACCTAGCAGCAGACCCACTGGCCCCACCATTGGCCTGTGTGTGTGTGTGTGTGTGTGTGTGTGTGTGTGGATGGATGACGAGGGCTCAGACTGGAACCTTTTGTGTTCCAGTCCCTCCCGGTGTTGTAAATGGGTTTTGTAAACTGGGAGATGTAGAGATGTGTAGCGTCCATGATATGTAGGCCACAGCATGAATGCTCGGTTTATTCTGAGCGTTCATCTGGAAGCCGCGCGCCATACTTTTACTGACTCTTCATTATGTATGTTTGTATTCATGCGGTCGTGTTGTAGTCCATGTGAAGGAGCCATATCAAGATTGACTGCTTCTCAAAGCCCTGAGACACACACACACACACTTCACAAGTCATGCTCCCACTTCAAATCTGCACTCGGCATCAGGGAACACTTGGGAACGCTTGGCTTTTTGACTTTCATCATAACTAGAAAGAGAGGGACCAAATGGACAAAAACAAAAACCAAAAGAGGAAATCAGAAGAAGTGCTTTTATTAGGGGCCAAGTGTTCTGGGCCTCACACACATACGTACACGTACTCTTCCTGTACCTGACCCCCGTGTGACCCCCATCATTTTCCAACATTTAAAAATGCAGTCAGGGAGGCTATTATCCCACTGGAGTTTATTTCTGTGTTTGTGCGTGTGTGTGTGTGTGTGTGTGTGTGTGTGTGTGTGTGTGTGTGTGTGTGTGTGTGTGTGTGTGTGTGTGTGTGTGTGTGTGTGTGTGTGTGTGCGCGTGCATGCATTCCTCTTAGGCTATCGCCACCATCACTTGACAAGAATTATATAATTGCAGCCTGTGATCTCATTTTCCTCAAAGAGCATTTTGAAGTTTCCTTTCCTCTTCTGCTCTTTTTGTTTCCTCTGTGTCCCACTTGTTTTAATTTTAAAATGACTCACATTAAATCACCCGGCCTTCCCCCCCCGCCCTGCTCTGCCATTCAGCAGCGTGTTAATCTCTGCTCACTGTTTGTGGAAACTTTTATAGGTTTAGAATATGTTTAATGTGCAGATAGACATAACATAAAAGATCAGTTGATGGGATCTACCTTTTAATTTTCCAGCAGTAGTAGTGGCAGAAAAAACATACTAATACTAATTTACTCAAATTTGATTTTTTTTTTTTTTTACAAGAATCTGATGGATCACTGGAATATGTTTCTCTCAGTATTTTTCATTGCTACGAAAATTGTTAATTCTTGTGCTGATGAAAAAATAAAGTGGATTCAGGGCTTGTCACAGAGTCCTTCAAATTTTACATTTTTATTGTAATCAATGTAAAACCTTGTAGTCAGAACATTTTAATTTGTGATAATAATAAAGTGCCCCTCTGTCTTCAGCATTGTTTCCAAGTTTATTATTTGTAGGTTGTTGGAATACAAAAATATCAAATCAAATGAATTTGATTTGATTGATGACAGTTAATTTAAAAAAGCATAATTGTACATGTTTAAACATACTATTAAGTCACAGTTTACGCCTATTGTTTACACTCCAATTTTCCTCTTCCTGTTCCTCTTTTACAAATGCTTCCAATACCAGCTGTCCATTACTAATTAAGCAGCTAATAACGTTGTACTTGGACTGTCTGGATTCTATATAAGGCCATATTAAATCAAAACTTAATCCCCACATCTTGTTTAATTCCACTCTCTATCTCTGCAGCTGCCGTCCCATTCATAGTCAATAGAGGGCAGAAGTGATCTGCAGGGGCTTGACTCAATATGAAGGGAGACAGAGACATACAGAGACTGTTTGTATGTATGTGTACAAGTGTGTGTGTGTGTGTGTGTGTGTGTGCTTGTTTATGCCTTTGATGAATGTCTGTATATCACCGGTCCAGCTGCTGTGGATGGTAATGTTTCAAGATCCCTTAACACACAATGATGTCATATAAATAGAACAGCAACAAATATGAAAACATCCTATGGGACTATAAATGGAATTTTGGTTCTACCATCAGAGATTAACAACAAGAAAAAGCACCTCAAGGCCCCTATATTAAATACATTAAATACAAGAGCAGTGTGCCCCCCCCCCCCCCCCCCCCCCCGGTTTGGTGGCTTTATTGTCACACAGGCCTTATCTCCGATTGACACCTCTGGAAGCGTCCCAAGAGAGGGACAGATTTGCTGCAGGATTAAACTAATTTACCAGATGATTGAATGTGAGTCCAAAGCCACTCTTTTGGAAAAAATGCAAAAAGGGGCTCACGGCCACCCCTCCAGTAGCCATGATACATGAATGACTTGGCAATCATGCCTACTGTGTGTGTTTGTGTACATGTGTGTGTGTGTGTGTGTGTGTGTGTGTGTGTGTGTGTGTGTGTGTGTGTGTGTGTGTGTGTGTGTGTGTGTGTACATGTGAGTGTCTGTTGTATGTAAATCTGCAGTATGTTTTCCTTGATGAACTGATTTGAAGGGGATGTCTGTGTGGACAGTATCCATGGTGTATCTCACCATGTTGCAGTTCAGCAGTGTTAGGCACATTTTTTTTTTCTTAATACTTCAAAAGGGTGTTGCGCTATTACGGTTTTGGAGATGTTCATTTAAAGGCACGCCGCTGGACACCCAAGCCAGCCACCATCTCTGTAGTCGCAGCGTTAGCAGCAGACGTGAAACATTGTCGAGATGTTCCGCAGATGGAGACGAGGAGAGATTGCTTTGGGTCGGACAGTTGGGAAGAACGGGGCTCCTCTGTAAGACTCCACAGTAACATTTTGTAACACTTGCACTGCATGTAAACTCTGCATTTTGTTCACGTTCTTCATCGTCTTCCAAATATGTAAAAATAAGGGAACATTCTCAGTGTGTCCAAACCAATTTGTGCCTAAGGGATGTTTCTTAATTGGAACACATTCAAGAGAACACTTACACGCTCCCGAGTGGTGTACAAAATATTACATTAATTAACATGCAAAACAGTCCCGCTCGGCTCAGACACACACACACACACACACACACACACACACACACTCACAATGCAGGCACGCAAAAAGATTGCAGCGACGGCACAAAACACACGTAGGCCAAGAGGAAATAAGGGCAAAGAATAGGAAGGAAATTTGCTCGAAAATTTAGCTGTAAGCCTGCTGAAGATCTTATTACATAGGCTGAAGATAAAGATCTCAGCTGGAATAATACTTAGCACATGCTGCCCTTTTAATTAAGCAGTAATATCTGCAGAGAGGGGTGGAGAGAGCAAAGTCTCTCCGTTTCTGTCTTCATCCTTTCTCGCTCGCTCTCCTCCATATCACGGTTCCCCATCTTCACCCTCTGCTCCTCTCTCTCTCTCCCAATAATCTCCTATGAAAGGGACGGGCCGAGGTGTGGGATGGGGGAGGAACGGGGGACACACTCCTCGGCGAGTGTCTTCTTTTAAGGCCTTACACATGTTTCTGTGTTTCTGCCTCGCTGGGGCTGTCTGAGCGCCCCGCCGCTGGCCCTGGGGCTCTCCCTTTGAGGTGCATTAAGTTTGTGTGCGAGTTAGAGCTGACATGCATGCATCCACTGTTCATTCCCACAAGTAAGGACCACCTCTAAAGCCGGTGGGTGGTACACGGCTACCTTTCTACCAGCATGTTAGCGCTGAGGCCCTGGCCCCGGTGTGGCCTCGGGCTGCAGGGCCGTCCTCCTGTGGCCGCGGTGCCTCCATGTGAGTGTGGGGATAGGAACCAGTTGTCCAAACAGGGCCGTCCAGTCTGGTGGGGTCTGACTATCAGGATCTCTCACCATGGGGGCTGCTGTCAGGGACAGACCGTCGGCGTCAGGAGCCCGGACCTTTTAATGAGTTCAGTCGGCAAAGTGTTTTGATGTGAAACTCAACAATATTCAAGTGCTCTTTGTTTAACCTACTGCGGTCACAACAACTGTCCCCGAAGATAAAGTTTTCATGCTTCTCATGTTGTGTAAAGAAAAGTGCAAAGCCACTCCATCGTGTTGGAAGTGATGCAATGTTATGATAGTGATATGACTTTGTGGTAGTAAATACAGTAGGTGAGCTGAATGCCCCTGTTACACTGTTCTTAGGCATAAAGCCTTTAATCTTCTGATTATGCTATTTAATCTAGTGACGGAGTGACGCCTCTGTGCACCTCCAATTGTGCGACATGTTGCGCATAAAGCCTTTATTCAGATGTGTTAACCATTGCTCTGCGCTCCATACAAGTGCAAATCAAGTTAACACTCTCTGCCCGCCTGTGTCTACAAACCATGTGCCTGTGTCATTACTCTGCTCACACTGGCAGCGGAGCTCACTCTGTAATTCTGCACACACACACACACACACACACACACACGCACACGCACACACTCTGCACACACAGGAGCTCTACAAAGCCACATGTTAATCAGCTGTGATTTAAACTTGCAGCAGAGAAAAGACAACAGATCAGCTCAATTAACACAAAAAAGAAAGTGCTCTCTCTCTCTACACACACACACACACACACACACACACACACACACACACACACTCACACACACACACACACGGTCTTAGCCATTGCACCTGCAGCTCAGGGGGCATTGTTCCAACAGCCCCCTCCTCTCTCTCTGTCTCTCCCTCTCTCTCTCTGGAGGAAAGCTGTTTTGTGGACCATCTTTTCTCTCCACTCTGGGCTTTGGCCTCTCCACACAGCACCCCTCCTTTCTGCCATTTCCCCGGGTCGCTACTCTTCTTTCGGAGGTGCAGGGCGCCCCTCGCCTGCCTCACTGCAAACACAGCTGACAGAGGGCTGCTCACGTGCCGCTCCACAGGGCCCCAAAATCCTTTTTGAGTGTGTGTATGAGAGTGAGTGTTGAAGACAAAGTGGGGGGGTTTTGTGTGTTTTGAGGAGGATCTGTGCTATTCATCCTATTTCTCTTGATGATGCGGATGTCTGTCCATTTTTCATGTTTGTTTGAATTGTTTCTTTTGAAAAACACCCAAACATATCATGTCCTATAATCTTATCTTTTGTAAAGACGAGATGTACCGAGAGCAAGAGTTGAAGCAGGTCTTTTCTGATGCTGCCAGTATTTTTAGCTTATATTCTGCTAATGTGAAAACATTGTAGACTGTTAAAATCCTTAGTGTGTACAGTGTAGTCCATGCAGCGACATCACAGCACCTGAGCTTGTGAGTGTGTTTCTGTGTCAGTGTTAAGTAGACTCTCACAGATGACTAGAAACTGGAAAAAAAAAAGAGTAAAATAGAATAAATGACTGATATCAGGAGGGTATTATTGACCTGTTCTTTCTAAGAAAGTATGTTTTGCTTCCGGTCCTCTTGGAAAATCATTCTGTCCTTGGCTCTAATGCCATTTTGCATCGCTCTCCTCTTTGGCTCCCTGTCCCATTTGTCACCGCGGCCCGTATTGCTCATTCCCACTGATCATCCTATCACAGTGCTATTTTTCATATTTCTCATATCCGCTCCCCTTATCTCTCCTGCAGCGCCTGGGCCAGACACGCAAAGCTAATACCGGCTCCCCAATACGTGCACAGAATTCAGCGAGCAGAGATCACAGCGGTGTGAAATACATATAGATTTCATACGTTATTCTGTGTTTGCTTGTAATAGGATCAGGCCTTATCCCATTTCCAATAACTCAGGAGATAACATGAAAGTGCACATTGTTGATCAATGAGAAAGTGGAATTCCTAAAAGGATATGCGGGGATATGAATTTACTCCACACAAATGCGGGCGGTAGAAATGGCAACTGTCGTAATTATTTGCAAAGTCGGTTATTCACTTGACGTTCAATTTGTGTAGCTACTGAAGCCGTGGAAAAACAGACATACACGCAGAGATGATAAGGTTGTGTATGTTTGTGTCCAATCAAACGTGTGTGTGTGTGTGTGTTTTAGGGTGTGATGGATGAGCTGCTGTAACTGTTGGTTGAGTGGTGTTGCTGGTATTCTAACCCTGCTGCCTGTGTGTTTTACTGCCCTGCCAGAGGTGCTATTCTATAAAGACACTCCATGGCTGCATCTAGCTCCCCAGGTTAAAACAAACACAAACGCCCACCACCATTCAGCCTCCTGCCCCGGCCTGCTTGGCCTGCCCTCCTCCTCCTCCCCTGGCTCCAGCAGCCCCGTCCAGGGGGCAATAAACTCGTTATCTCCCTCTCTCAGATCCTAATCTGACGGCCCGCCGCCCCGCACGCTGCCAGGTGACCTGGGGTGGGGTAGGGTGGAGGGGCGGGGGGTTGAAGCGCGTTCTTTCGGTTCTTACCGCTCCAACTCCAGCTCCCCTCTCCTCGCCTTTTAAATCCCTTCGGCTTTCCCTGCCTGTCAGCACCATCTTAACCCCCACCTTCTGAAACCCTCCCCTGCCCGAGGCTCTGACGACCTCCTCCTTCTCCTCGCTCTGCTCCTCCCCCTTCCCTTTCAGCAATTAATCCAGCTATTGATCACAGTGAAACTCTAAAGGCTGCAAGGCTGCAGGCTGACTGGTTAAGGTCTATTCAGGCCGGTGGCTGCTGATGAAGCCACAGCATCACAGCCTTCACTGCACTCGTCCTTTATGTTATATTTTGTTTAAACTTCTGACTTTCTTAGGTGCAATGTGTAAGATGCAGCCGCATGCTCTAAACAAATAGGGTTCAGCATTTCACCTCACCTACAGGCTCCATACAATCTAAATAAGTGTGTGGCATAGGCCCTTTAGTTTAGGTGTTTCTGCACAATCTTTGGTAGAAAACAACAAAAATGACCCGCATCTTCATCTCTACTTCCTGGCCTTGCAAACAGCTCCGGGAGACGGACGCCCAGTCAGCAGCCACAGCAACTGAAATTCAGCCATCACAAACATCACCAGCAGTAACACCAGTCTGATGGATTAGCAGTCTCCCGGATCAGAACCACGGTGCCGGGGTAGCTCTACTCCCGGCAGCGGGAGAACAAGGCGAAGGTGCGAGTACTTTGGATTTAATCCAATAAACAAACTCTCAAAACACTTGCAGACCATGGATGTATTACTTGACAAGCCCTCTACTTCTTTGTCCTCTGCTACAGCTAGTACAGGTTCCCTGCAGTATACTTGTCAGACCTGAGAGTTGGGTTTGCTGTTCGGCGAGGACGCGGGGCTTTTTCACAGTGTGGAAGATTTTGGCAGAATTCCAGTCATTCTTCAAACTCTTTTTGTGGAATGTTTTAAGATACTGCTCCACACTTTGCTTATTGTTCTTTGCATGTGGGGTCAAGAGAGGCCCTCCAACATTTTACAGTAAAGTAAAACCATAAGATACACATGGACGTGCTGTAGATTTGCTGTGACACTCCTTTCACATACTGCACTTTTTGAAATGCATCCACAATGTTAATGTGACCTGACTACAGTTGGTGTTGCTCAGACAGCGTCCGGGGACTAGTTTACTACAAGCCAGACCACCTCCTGTGAAAGCTGCTCAGGAACAATGCTAATGCATGTACGGTCTGTGAGTCTGCCCAAGGTCCAGCTCATGGAAAATTCCCCAAGATTCACACACTTCCTTGATGACTCATTGCGCAGGTCTCTGGCTGTTCAGACCTTCTTCATTAAAGGTCTGTTTGATCACAGTCTGCGTGTTTGTCTTTCAGTATGTGCGTGCTACTTCCACGTATAAGCGAGTGTTCTTTGAATCTCAGCGATCTCCCTCGCTGTATCATCAAATGAGATTGTGAAAACTCTCGCGGGGGGTTTTCCACGGTGATCACAACTGGATTGGTGAACCACTGATTTTTTATTTTTTTCCCTGGCTGGTGACACAGTCGCCTTCTGTGCTGCGCAGTGCTGAAGCTCAGTCTGCAGTCCGCGTCCAGTTCTTTGATGTAGGCAGCGAGGCGAGCTGTTTGGGTGTTTTGGGCAGGAGCTGGGACAGACGGGGGCAGAGTGTGATGGAGTGATTACTCTCCGCGCTGCTCTCCTGTCTGCCTGGCATGAATGCCCCTCTTCATCCACCCTAAAAGGCACATTATTGGCCCCGAGGAGAGTGGGATATCCTGGCCACTGACCCCAGAGTAGGGGTCAAGGGGAACAGGGGGGCAGATGAAAGGGAGCGTAATTATGGGCGAAAGACAAAAAGAAACCTTGTCTCCAAACAACTATTTTGGTGGGAAGGGTAGGGGGGAGAGGGTCGGGCTGAAGGGGGGTACAATTGAGATCAAGACGTTTTTCCCTGGCAAGTTATGTCCTTATCGCGTCCCCTGTCCCACCATGTGAAGCTGAGGCCACAGCTCTGATTGGCAGAGCCGTGGCTCTTATCTGATGGCGATTGGCTGAGGCCCGCGGGCACAGGAAGTGACAGCATGGTTCCCACAGTCCCACCCCGGTGAGAAACGGACCGATGGACTGGGGGAGTGCTGTACATCTGTGTGTGTTCATGTGTGCGTTGGGTATCCGCGTACATATTTAATAAATGCCCCCCTGTTACTGAACTAATCTGTTGTTTACAGACTGCATTTGTACTATATGTGGGAGGGTTTTCCTGCACACCGCTGAGGCTCTCAGCCTTTGGCCTCTGACACTGTGGCAGCCTCGGGGTCTGTGTTTGTCTGACCTGACATGCTCTAACTGGCCAAATAGCCATCTGACTCTTTATTTTTTAAGCTCATACTCCAGCTATCCATTTTTCACTGAAAGGCTCCTGTCATGTTGCTCGTCAGAAAAATAGTAAGTGAAATACTTTTTAGGGCTTCTGCCAGAAATGAGGGTTCTTTTCTGTCCATCAGTTGATTTGGTAATGTGGGAGCTTCTTTTAGGGCCTATGAATAAGGGAATCAGATTGTCAACAAACGCCTTAATGATAGAAAAATCAAAAAAATCTCTTATTCTTCCTCTTTAATTGGTAGCCAAACTGCACAAGTGTGCATCACATTCAACATCTGGTGAAGACGGGCCAGACAGTCTGGTTAGTCTGCTGACTCTCAGCTGGTTTAACCTCCATTCTGTCTCCTCCTTCTCTTTGTGATCACCTTATAGTCCGTTTAATCCTGCCGAACTCATTTTCTTTTGCCAGACAAGTTTGATAGCGACTCATAGATGCTCGCTGTTCAGGAGCACAGTATCTCCTGCTCTAATGACCACAATGTTTGTAAGAGACGACAGAAAGTTGTCTTTCGCGATCATTTACCAAAAGCTTAATTTCCCCCGTCCACATTTAAAAACAGAGTTTCCTCATTTATCCAACCTAGAGACCGTTTTTCAAAAGCAGCTTCCGATTATTTTCAGATTTAAGATGGCTTAGTGTGGATGTAGCGTAACTTGTCGTATCAAGAATTTGTGTTTCAAAAGTAGCTCACTTTGTGCTACCGCTGCACAGAATGAAACACACAAATATGCAGATGTGTAACCTTTTGTGAACTTTCTCTTGAGCTAGCTTTTTATTCAAACATACTGATCAACAGAATTCTGAAAAACCACAAAATCAGATCAACAATTGAAAACTCTGGTTTGGAGTAAAGCTTTCTGGCGGTGTCACTTTGAGATTACTTTAATAATACTGAGGTTTTCTGTGACAGATCAAGTGTCTTGAGCACAGTGAGTCAGTTTAGCACCCATCTGTCTGCGGTATTCTGTCAATTATATGCTGCATTGACTTGGGGAATTATTTTAGCCTCCTGACGCCCACCTGTGGGCACTCACCCAGATTTCTTGTTGTCGACCAACCGAAACTGCTTCTGAATGCAGAAGCACGCCCGGGTGTTTGGGCCTAGTTTCAGACCTTTTTGCAAAAAATGTGTGTGTTGTGCTCATATATATAAAGTCACATGTAGCTCTTGTGATCATTCTCAAGCTTTCCTGAATTAATGGCATTCTGTCCTTCTTGTTGCTACAAATCAGGAGTAGAAAAAGGATTTGTAAGTGATAAGTTGAATATCTGACCACTTGACTCTGTTATCTACCGGTTGACTGATTAGATGGTTGTGGGCTGTGTTTGGAGCTGTTGGTGCATGTTTTGACACCTGTGGGCACTGGACAGGTAAGATGCTGCTAAAGGGTGTGTGCGCGTGCATGTGTGTGTGTGTGTGTGTGTGTGTGTGTGTGTGTGTGTGTGCGTGCGCTGCATGCTCGAGCAGATGGATTTAGGAGCAGAGGCGAGCACTCCCTCCTGGCTGATGGATGGAGGTCAGGGAGGTGTGGGGCTCTCCTGCCCACCCAGGGATGACTTTAATGGGGATAGGAGTGCTGCCACAGGCTGCGTTACCAGCAGAGGACACAGATTCCTGGTCAAGATTCATGACCGCCCTTTACAGGAATGTGGTCAGGCAAAGAGAAGTGTGTGTGTGTGTGTGTGTGTGTGTGTGTGTTCAAAAGTTGTAACAAGTATGTTTGTGTGTAGGGCTTAGCATGTGAGCGCGCTCTGACTTTATATATGTGTGTGTGTGTGTGTTTAGAATGTGTGTTGCTACTCACCAGGATGTGTTTGTGCTCTACTCTTAAACCTGGATTGAGAGCTGACACTTGGAGGATGACTTAGTGGGAGCAATGAAAGGCAGTCGGGGCTTGTCTTGTTAAAAGTACAAATTTGTGATGAGGGAGAGACGAACCAGCATTAGGAAGGAACATTGGCCTGAGCAGCTTTATTACTGCCAGAGATTTACGCTCTACTTTATTCCCAACTGTCACTCGTAAAACTAAAGGAGAGGAGAGGAGAAGAGAGGGAGGGGATGATATACTGGCGCGGCCCTATATGATAATCAAACCCAAACAGGAAATCAGTCGGAGGACTTGGCAGAGAGGAGGATGTCATCGTGCAGCTGGATGCTTTGATGGGGAACAATATTTCTGTTATTTCTCGTTTCACCTTCAGTCAATCTGCCCCTGAGCCGTATTTCCTGTACTACTTTTCCAGTCTTTTACAGGACATGTAATTAGAAAAAAAACAACTAATATTAGTATTTATTGACTGCATCATTAATTCCTCTTTAACATACACATCCTCTGTGTTACATTCACGCACCGCCGTGTCATTTTTAAGGGAAGTACCCTCGAGTGATCACGCTAAAGAAAATGCTTTGACGACTTGAAGTGGAATTTGAAGAACTGTCCCGAGGAGTGTTTCTGAGAAAACAGATAAGATAAACCGATGGGGGAGTTCAATGAGGCATTCAGTGAGATCAACCCATGTGATAAACTTAACGATAGTGTGAGGAAAGGTATGTGTGAGCTAGTCAGATGCAGTTGGCAGATTTTGTGTACAACATTGTTGTGGGATTATGCTATCTCATTTGAGCACGCTATAGATACACCGAGGTGGCAAGAGTCACTTTGGAGGCAGTGCCTGCGCATGTGGAAGGGGCTGCGCGCCGTTGTTTTGCCACGCTCGGCTATACGGGCCCCTCTCTCTCTCTATCTCTCTCTCTTTCTCTCTCTCTCTCTATCTCTCTCTCTCGGACTGCATTGTAAAATCACATTGATCTGGCCTGACAAGGCGTTGAGTCTTATCCCCGCAGCGCAAGCTTAGGGGTTGACGCCACCGTCTGCGGAGGATAGCGGCAGCGGATAAGATGAGGGAGAGGCGAAGATCCTCTGCCTCATCGGCCGCATTAAGAGATGGGAGGAATCTAAAGTGTAAAATCGGCCTCTTTTGCGATCAGTTGGGATTTAGCGCTGGTTCGTGGCAGTCGGCGCCGGCGCTGAGTTCTCACTCCTGACAGGGTAATCGCCCAGGGGCTTAGCGCCACAGGAAGAACAATACCTCCCACTTCCTCTCATCTCATCTCACGGATGATCTGGACAAAGTACACGTCCACATCGACCATATCTGCTGGAGCGAAGCAGGCGGGGAGAGACAGGAAGATGACAGACCGAGGCCTGAGAGAACGCTTAGAAGTCCAACGTGCTGTCAGTGAGGGGCAGACATGAAGGAATATTTGTGTTTGTCTAAAGTGTGTGTGGTTGTGTGTCTCTAAATATGCTGTTTGTATGTGTTTGTGCATCACTCTGTGAGTTTGTGTTCTTTTCCGCATGCTGTTTGTGCACACACAGCGCTATTAGATTACATGTGTCTGTCTACACCTTACTCATACGTGTGTGTGTGTGTGTGTGTGTGTGTGTGTGTGTGTGTGTGTGTGTTTACAGTATTGTAGGTTGTGAGCGTGTACCTGCACACACAGATGAAATGCTCGTAAAATGTATGTGAAGAAACAGCGTGCGAGATCCAGGGGGGTCAGTGCTAATCTGCCTCAGGTTTTAGTATCTAGAATCCCTCCTGTTCCCATTAATAAGCGCCCTAAATAAAGCTGTATCTCTGACACATGCAAATGAACCGACGCAGCAGTAAAAAAAAAAAGATCAAAAGATGAGAAAGGCTGCTATTACAGTAATCTACCTCGGCAGAGATGAGAGGCTTTTATCTGGCCTAAATTAACTGGCTGATCCGCAGTCCATCATCAGCCACGGGATCGGAAGGCGTCAGGTAGCGCAGCGCGGCACAAATGTGTTTCCAACATAAAACACTAAAAAACAGCCGCTGGTGGGCTTTTATCTGCTCACAGAGTTATGCATGAGTAAACTCATTTTAAATCTTTCCATCTACATCCAGCCGCTTTTTTTTTTTCTGCCATTTGGCACTTCCTTACAAAAGCTGTGGAGCTGCTTAAATTGTAGATTGCAAAGGGAGCATATAAATTGTCTGAATCGTGAACAGTCTTTTTGGTCCGCCTTCTCGCTGAAAGTTTTCCCACTCTTGACCTGTCCGGGTTTCCTCTGTATCTCTAAGATTCAGGCTGGGCTGGCTGCACTGTAACCTGAGATACGACTCTCCTCCCGTCTTTCTCTCTGTCCAGGTGCTGGGCTTCACTGACCGTCTAAATCTGTTAAGTACAGTCTCACTCCTCTCTGTCTAGCCCTGTGATAAGGGGCCCAGTTTTCCAGTCTCCACCTCACACGTGCATTCTCATATGACCCAGCCATTACTTTGCATCATTGAGGTTTGTTTCACCTGATAAGAACACTGAGGGACCATTCTCTCCGCCGTAAGTCCCCAGGAGGAGCTGCTGCCCAGAAAAGAGGTTGTAGCTATCTGAGGTATGGCAACCATTTTTATGACACTGCCTGTTGCACTTAGCAGCTTGTCGCCAGGTTCTCATGTCAGGCACGCGCACGGCTAGAAAAGTACCCCGTTGTGTACATAAAAACAATCTGGGGTAATTATATGACCGTAAAAGGCGGGCCCTCAAAGCAGCAGAGCCATTAGAGAGAGAGAGAGAGAGAGAGAGAGAGAGTCGTTTTTACGTTCATAAATCACCCACAAACAAACAAGCACACACACATCTGAACAAGCACACACACGCACACACAAAGACACATAACATAGCCTTAGGGCCACGACCTCTGCCCTAAAGGAGCTGCTAATACACCCAAATGACTGCCCAACAACTTGGAAACGTCAAGTGGCTGACTGATCAACAATAATGACATCTGCCTCAGACCATCCAATTAGCACCACAAATGGCCACAAGAGGTCCTGCGCATGTGTGTGTGTGTGTGTGTGTGTGTGTGTGTGTGTGTGTGTTACCTGCCTCTTTTGGCTGGAAACTGTCACTGTCTCCGTCTAATCAAATTGGGAGAACACCAGCGGCTAATGCAGCCTGCTGCCATCAAGTCGTCCATTTAAAGCAGCGCTGATCTGATTGCCGGAGTTTATTGGAAAATGGAGCGAGCAGGGGCAGGACCGAGTTCCCCGGCGGTCTCTCCGCTGTGGCTCTTTTCACTGGCCGAACACTGGGAAGTGCCTCAGCCTTTACCTAGTTAGCACCCTTATCAGTCTATGTGAGTTTGGGGTCACTTTGGACAAGGACCTAGAGGGAGATGTTTAATGTAATTTCATTGACAGGAAATGGGACTTTGGATGCGATTAGGTACTTGCGGGACAGGTAGGGGAGAAGAGAAGTGCTGTTTGGAGTTTGTATAAAAGCCATTTGATTGTGCGGCTCGTAGCCCTCGTATCACTCGTTGGAATCGGCCTCGCCGGAGAGAAAGCACGGCGTTGACTGGGAATTCAAAGTCATATAGGTCACTTAACGGCAAATTCTCTGCGGGATTAACGGGCTGCTCCGCTACATCCGTTTGCTTCTATTTTTGACTCTCTCAGGAGAAAGGGGAAGAGTCAAAGATGCTCCGTTGTTACTCTGTACAAACGTTCTTGGCACATTCTCATTCGGAAAACAAACAGAGAAGCGTGATTGTTTGGTTCTGAGTGAGTGAAAATTGGTGCCATTTTTTTTTTACGTGAAAGACAAAAAGATTACACAGATTGAAAATGGAAGTGTTTGGGTGGAAAAATAGCACTCTCCAGTGAATTGCAAAAAAAAGTGTGTGAATGTGTGTGAATGCACCACCTCCCCCCTTTTCTATGACTTCCTACCCCTCCTCCCCTTCCCCCGCCTCTGCTTGCGGCCACCACTCTCCCAGTCTCTGTCGCCCCGCGATCTTATCACACCTCTTCTGATTTCATTTGACCGTCGCCAGCTAATCAGAGGCCAACATCTGGATGGTTGCCATGGCAACCGGCAGGACTAAATATTCTAGGCCTTAAAAGGTGCGTCGAGGTCTGTGGGTGGGGGGTTGGCGGGGGTGGGGGGCTGGCGGGGGTGGGGGGCAATAAGAAATGCCCTGAGATTGACAGCTTTGATGGACAAAGCAGAACAGAGGCCTGGATGGCGCTACACTGCCAATGTTTTCTGTGTGTGTGTGTGTGTGTGTGTGCGTGTGTGCGTGTGTGCGTGCACGCGTTACCTCATTTCCCCTGAGTCCAGTGCCCATCCCATGGACCCAGTGGGAAAGGGTGGAGGGCTGTTTGTTTGCGAGTCTGCGTATGCGTGAGGGACATCGAGTGCTGGGGTATAGATGGAGCTATTTTCTAACTGTACCAAAGGGCTCCAACAGCTTATAAATACATTCATACACACAATAGTTTCTTTCCAATAGTGGGAGAGAGGAAGTGCACTGAGCAGTGTATAGACCGCTGCCGCCTCCATGTTGAGTCACTAAGAGCTTTACGGCATTACCACTACCTTATTTAACTCGTAGCTGCCGGTAGACATCCGTACATTTGTTTTTCTTTTCTGTCCTTGTGATGCTGCTTCGTCATTGATTATGCGAGGGACCGATTCACATCGATGAGTGGATCGACTGATCACTTTACCTGTTAATTACTGTCACTGTCCTTCCTTCTCCTCTGGTCCGAGCACCCTTCCCTGCACTGGCCTGCCTCTCTTCTTCGTGTATTAATTTGCCAGGGTCCATTAAAGTTGGGCTCCCCGGGGCAAGTAAAAACCTCATTTAGCGCGGCCTGCTCAGCCGAACGGGAAACGCCAGACCCCCTCAGCCATAACTGGATTAGGACCCAGCCAACGGATGGGCCGCGGGACAGAACTCCCACACCAAAGCAGAGCAGTGGGACGAGAGGGGACCAGTGGGCAGAAGTGGGTGGAGCGGTAACTAATTTCCATAAAAGAAAGTGAGTCCGTATTGTTCAAAAAATTACAGCCAACATCACCCTGGAGTTTATGGAAATGGTATCTTCTAGGACTCTAACATTCCTCTGGCATCCAGTCAAAAGCGATATATAATCTTTTATTCTCAATTTTAAATAAAAGGTTGTGGTTTCATATCACATATATATTCTGGTATCCACCAGATTATAGGATTATAGGACTTTAAATTTAAAGAAAAATGGGAGGAAGACAAAATAGGAATGAGGGAGGGTGGGCCACTATTTGCGTTAATGGCCATGATTTTTCTCGCAGTAGCATATATATTCTAATGCAATGCAATTTACTTTACAGAGTCTATTATACCCCATACATATTACACAGAATACGCTCTTATGTTTTGGTCCTGTCCATACCTGAAGTCATTTTGGAATTGTGTAATTAAAGCCGTTAGTGATCTCTCCACACTTACAATCCCTGCTGAACCACGGTGGGTGTGGCTGAGTTATTGCAGTCGTACTTTTATTAGAATAGCTCTTGCGACAGCTAACAAATGCATTGTGCAGTGTTGGAAGGATGAACGACCGCCAACGAGGGTCAGGTGGATATCTGAAAAGGCTGCTTGTGTGCCGAGCTAAAAGATTGTGTACAACCTGAAAAGAAAAGCCAGATAATGTTGTAATATCTGGGGGCGGGTTCTCAGATTTCATAGATATGTTAGTGGATGAGCCACTGAATACAGAATATACCATTAATGCTACTGTTAGAAAAACTATGGTCCTATGGTTATGTATATTAACTGTATGCATTTTATAATTATTGGAGAGCTGAAACTATGTTAAGGAATACATACTGACTAATAAAGGAGAAAATGTAGATCCTCCTAAAACTTGGTCTCAATTCTTAGATTTTCTCCACGACATTAAATATGATGACTGCATAGTTAAAGTTCATATCTGTAGAGTTGAATAACATTGAATAACTCTTTGCTTTATTAAGACTGTGGGTTTGGTTTGATAAAATGTTATCTACACCCCACAACCATTATCATATTCAGATCTAAATGTTGCTAAATGCTGATTGCTGCACAAAAGTATGTGACATCATTCCCACTGGGGCCCGCCCACTTCAAACCAGCGAAAAGAGCACAGAAAGAAAAACACAAATAAAGCTGTTCCAGAACATTACATTCACAGACGACCCCCCGTTTTCAGAGCTTTTTGCTCAAGCTTTTTAAGTTTTGTTTTGTTTTGTTTTTCATATTTATTTTTTTTGGGGGGGGGGGGGTTGGTTTATTTAGTGTCTGATCTACTGACTGAACAGATAAAGAACGCAGTACCACACACTTCAACACAAAAGTGCAAAATGAGCACCTGCCCCACCCAAGACTTACAAGGTACTATTTTTCTCCTTCACATTGTTCTTCCTCATCGACAACACAGTAACAAAATGTATTCTCAACTCAAATAAGGTTTTGAACAGTGATCAGTCTGTTCATCAAATTTCTATGTCCAAAATAATTCAGTTTTAGCGTGTAATGAAAATCACGTTAATACATAATGTACTTATTAGTTACATGGTTGTTAGACAGGAATGTTGCCATTTGAAAGTGTTGGGTTAAGTATTTGAATGATCAGCCCCCCCCCCATCTCTTATCTGGCTCTCTCTTGTGTCACGTTTTAAGACTGTAGTCTCGGGTGATTTACATGTCTTTTCTAAACAAGCAGACAAAAATCACAGATCTCCCCAGAACAACCCCTAACACCATTATCTCCCTGTTAGATATTAGTCACATGGGACATTAAAATGTTTTATTGCATGGAAAAAAATGTGTTTTTTATCCACAGTGAATCATTTGTTATTGCTGTTAGTCATCTGAACGTGTGCTGTAGGGTTCTTAGGAAGAACTCATTTAAACTATCAGACTTTTTTCTTTTTTCCACTAAGTGTACTTGATGTTTTACACTACAGTGCTCCTCTGATTGTCCTTTTTTGAGTGAATGAGACGAAGGGAGTTAAAACTAGGTCAGGGCTGTACAGAAATGTAATAATGCGGTTTATAAGACAACGTTTTGAGGGAGTAAAGGTGGGGTTAAGAGTTTGAGACCGAGACGGAGTGGGACGTTCCTCAGAGATCACAGCATACCGAGAGAGAGGAAGACAGAGATGGAGGAAGGGAGGAAGGAAGACATGTTTTAGTCCTAACACTAACAAAAATGTTTGATCTGTCAGACGCAGTAACTCATAACAATGAAATGAAATGCTGTTTCATCTTCTTCCCCTGACATTCTTTTTTAGTCAGATACCTAAATGAATCTCCCCGTGCCCTTGAGCTGATCTTGCAGTTACATTGTGGTTATTTACCCGTTTGAATCACTAATATGTGTGATATTCTCAGAATATCAGTAAAAAGAAACTCAGCCCATGACAACATGGAGCCTCATTTGACAGTTGTGGGCGCTTCCTCATTGTTGCCGTGCACTATTGGTCAATTTGAATCAATTTGAAAGAACACAACAAAACACATCAGCCATGCCAACACCAGACTTGCCTTACAAACACTGCCGTTGGAGATAATGCCCCAGGGATCCCAGAGGAGTGGCTCTGAAGGTGGGGGGAGAAAATGGGGGAGAATAGCAGAGCCAAGAGAAAGTCACTGAGTATCAGGGGAGTTGTATGGATCTGTTATGGTGTAGCTGTAATTAAGAGGGACAAACAGAATGTGTAGAGGGACTACAGCAGGGTGTAAATGCATTAGGGCCCCCTAACCAAGGCCTGCCGGGATCAATAAGTCCCCATTCATATTGGGCTGGACAGGAGCTGTCCAGCTCTCTGAGTGCTGAGCCTCACTTTCTGCAGCATTAAGCCTGATTCAGACTGAGACTGCAGGGAGTTGATGAAAAGATGTATAAAAATGTGAAGTCCTGACATGTATAATACACTGTGCAATGCAGCTCACTGGAGGAATTCCGATGCCAGACACCTGTTGAAGGCAGCAGAGAGAAGATTCAAAAAGGGAAGGACAGAGGAGGGGAAGATAATGAAATTGAAGTGATCAGACAAGGAGAACGAGAGCCCACATTGAGGAGATGATGACAGGCAGAGGGAGGAGAACTGATAACCTTGCTGGCTTAAAAGCTTCCTCCGGAGCCTAATCAGGCGTCCCAATTACAAAGACGAGCTCCCAGTGCCCCCCCCTCCGATAAATGGCATTATTAATTAAAAGGATCCAATTGAATCTGTGTCTGATGGACGAGCCTCGGGACGATCGGCTACAAGACCTGACTGAGCTTATTTCTGCATGATTGAATCTGTCGATAAAAGGAAGTCAACACACCGATACAATGTCAAACACACTGACGAAGCATTCACTTAAGCACTAAATGCTATGAGGCTTACCTGATATCACATTTATGAAGATCATTTCCAGGTCAGTCCTAGTTACACAACAGTGCACCTTGTTTAAGATGATTCTTTTTTTGGTCATTTTTTTCCTTCATTTGACAGCTGACAGCAGCGATAAGAGATAACTGTTGCAATGACGCAGCACTTCCTGTTTCATAATGTTATTGAATGTTTTTCATTTATCGTTACAATTATTTTTACAGTTGAGATTTCTACTTGTGAAGCAGCAGATAAATGCCGGTCCTTCTGTTACAACCTGCATTAGGGTCGATGTTTAAAGACCTGAGGACTTGAAAGAAGGTCTTTCTACTCATCTCATCAACCATGTATATGATTTAAATAAGACCAGGATCATTTAGTCAGTGACTAAGTCTGATATGTTGTACTTTTAAAATCTATCATAATGTTGTCAATAACGAGTCAAAGAAGGGGTCGTATTTGATATTACAAGTTATTAATAAAAATTGTTTGTTATTTCAGTAAAAGACTGAAATAACAATGTAGATTTAATCAAGTTCTGTCTCAAAGTACAACTTTTAGATACTTAACTTGAGTACGTCCATTTAATTCTACTTTATATATGCTAC
This sequence comes from Cebidichthys violaceus, assembly GCF_023349555.1. NCBI lineage: Eukaryota > Metazoa > Chordata > Actinopteri > Perciformes > Stichaeidae > Cebidichthys > Cebidichthys violaceus. Next base: position 1,516,103 of record NW_027176428.1, on the reverse strand, counting down.
TTATACTTATACACTATATTTCAGAGGGAAATATTGTACTTTTTATGCCACTGCATCTGATAGTTTAATGTATTTTGTAGATTAACGTTTTACATACAAAGGATTCAGTCTGATCATTTTATTAAATATAGCCATTCAGTCACACACACACACACTCATGCATCAGTAATAATAAAAAAAGGCCTTTTTTTGCGGCCTAATGAGTGCCTTTACCAATGCTTACTGATAATATTTATACGGAGAATAATTTTACTTGTACTATGAGTACAGTATACTTATTCGACCACTGGAAAATACATTTTTGATTCTTTTCTCTTCATGGTATAAACAATCTTGTCATGGTATTTTATCATTAATAAATGGCTAATAGATTTCCAACATCAGTTAAATTCATATTTTATTACATGTATTACTTATTATGGACCCTGTGCCTAATTGTTTATTTTCTATACCAACTATGAAAACACACATTCTCACGGTTGGGTTGCACGTCTGTGGGTGTTAAGTGTTGTGGTATCTGTTTATGGGGAGTTTTCGGTATGCAGACATGGCTTGGCTTGGCTTGGCTTGGCTGGGCTGGGACGCCCCACCTCTACCCCTCCAACCCCTCCAGGGAGCCCTGGGGGATCAGATAAGACCTGCTTCCCAGATCAGGGTCAGATTGACAGTTGAGTGCCTGAGGAAGAGTGATGGGCTTGGGATTGAGATTTGGAGGAGGATCCCTTATACTGGAGGGCCCCTAAGGGACCACAAAGAGCCCACAAAATATGTTGACCGTAATGATACAGATTACTTGACTGGGTAAAAAAGAAATCAACGGTGACACTTCAACAAAAACAAACCAATAGACATCATTATTATTATATCAGAATTCATTCAGTGTTCCACCGATTCCTTATTTGACTGTGGCGCCGAACTGTGCTTTAACTTTTGCTAATTAGTTTGTGTCCTATTGGCTTCAAGCCAGTGAGCGATACTATATTAGTAACTGATGAGATTGGAGCTTGACAAGAAAAAATGATTGTAATTAAAGTCTCCTGGGACTCTTCCTCCCCTCCTCCTCCTGATCCATGATAGAACTAGTTAAATAATGAGAGCTTTCCCACGTATGTATCAGCCACCAACATGTTTTAGGAAGGGTCAAAGGTTAGGTGCGACGATTCTATCTTCGGACAACCACTCCATGTGAGAGAATCCCCCCCCCAGGGAGAAAGAAATAGCCAAATTATCTCTTGAAATGAGACATAATTGGTAGATTTTAATACAGAAAAAAATGGACAAATGTATCACTTGTGTTAAATGTCTTAAGTAAACATCTTGATCACAAGTTGTGACTTTGTGATGGTTGTGTTTGATAATTTCCCCCCAGGTTGGAAAGGTTTTTCTAATTATCTTGCAAGAATTCATGTGTATCTCATCTAAGAGGGGATTGTGTTCTGTGTTAAATATAAAAGTAAATAAAACGATATTTAAGGTTGTTAGAAGAAGGGGTCGATGCGCTCTCAATTCCACCGAGGACTCCTCCAGGGCTTCTGACTGAGCCACAGAAATAATGTTGCTGCAGACACAGACTGTATTATTGTCCTTAGCCTGTAGACAACCTTCCACATATTTTCCCTTTTGGTTGGTGGCGCTTTGAGACTTCTTGTCTCTGCTAGACGCATGTACACAGACACACACACTCGATTATATACACTCATGCCCCTTACAACCGTGAACTGACCTATTAACCCAGTACACAGCCCCATGTACATTCAGTCACACACACACACACACACACACACACACTCTGGGACACATTTTGTGCTATGACATGCACACACTGTTCCCGTCTGCCACACACACACACAGGAAGAAACGCACACGGAGTTGGTCAGACAGACTAACTGGCTCTTCAGCTAATTGAGTAGAGTTTGTGGCCCCGTGTGGCCCCGCTCTGACCCCTCTGTAGCCAAGGACACCACTGAGCCTCTGCTTTGATACATTTGATACGGTCTAAGCGAGGAATGAAGACCTAAGCCTGTTTACATTTGAACTGGATTAGTGTTGGGGTGACAGTGCAGTAACGAGAGAGTGAGGGTGAGAGTCGGGGAAAGTATTGGTGGGCACGAAGAGAGGAATCAATCACCATTAGTGTGAATGTAACATCTGGTAGTGACAGTTTGTCTTTTGTTTATTTTAATTTCAGTTAATCTATGTTGTGCTGACATAAACTGTGGATGTTGTTCCTGCAGTTTCTCTCTTTTTACCTACAGGGAGTGTGTGTGTGTGTGTGTGTGTGTGTGTGTGTGTGTGTGTGTGTGTTGTTGCATCCAGTGCAGCAACCTTCTCGGCCTGTTTATTATGGGTATCATTCCATTATGTATTAGTAAAATGGGTCCCTGCACATTATTGTAATGGAGTGACTGAGAGCAGCAGAAATCTGATATCTCTCTCTGTTTCTGTGTGTCTTGTTCTTTCACTTGTGCTTTTCCTCTCTTTCGTCGCCCCCCCCCCCCCCCCAGGCATCGTTCTCTCTCCCTTTTCCTGAAGTAATGATTTGATGTTTGCTAATGGCTTCCTAAATTTTGTGGAAAGGGCAGAACCAGCACTGTCTAGAGTTTCAGATGTTGGAGGTCTGCCAGACAAGGAGGGAAAGTGAGGAGGGGTAGTAGGGGGATTGAAGCGAGCCGAGGCCGGGTTGGATGCTGTAGGTAAGGGGGGGGGGTCGAGTAATGAGGGATCAACACGGTGTTATCCTAATAATGGATTCCTTTCAAGATATTAATATTTCCTGATGTTCTGACATCCATAAGTCCCAAAATGGAGAAATCCCCCCTTGTAAATTAAAGCGCTTGAAGCCTGAACTCTCTTCTTTCTCAGAAATATTAATGGAAACAGAACCGTTCAGGACAAACCATGTAAATAATTTAAAAACTGTCTGATTCATGACGAGCTTAACTGAACGTGTCGTGTAAAAAAACAAGTAACAAATCCCAGATTGGGCAAGGCAGCGACTACAGTAAGTGATAGATAACATTTTGCCTCAAGGTGCGTCTGGCCACTGCCGGGACTAACGCGAATGGACACACAGCCTCGACGCTGGCAGTAGAATGGACTCTGTTGTTGGAGCGCTCTACTGCTCATTCAACTCAACCCACATGAAAGAAGTCAATGGAAGGGAGAATGACCAATGAATGTGTTGGTGCTTGTAGTTTACATGTTTGTACGTCTGCTGGTGTGTGTGTGTGCTCGCTCTCACAAGCGGCAGTGTGTTTGTGTGTGTGTGTGTTTGCTTGTTTGTCACATGATGTCCTGTGGCAATCCCTAACTAACCGTGCAGGCGCCAGTAGAAGGTGGGGGGGGGGGGTGAGAGACGGGCATGAGAAGAAGCAGAGGAGGGAAGAGGAGCTATGGAGCCATGGAGTGTGTGTGTGTGTGGGGGGGGGGGGCACTCTGGCTGACTACTGTCACATGATGGGCATATAATGAAGCCAAAATACATTCAAACCGGGGAAGACTGCGCAAATGACTCATGACCTGACTTAACACCGTGTAAACACGGGGCTTCAAGTTCAGCCTTCTGAATAAACTGCTGATCATGGTGTGCTTCTGTCAGCGCTGAGAACAGAACACACTGATGTGAGCTTAACATTTACACCCGGTAAAGATTCAATGTCCGCCGAAAAGCTTGGACACAGACTTTGTTAGTATCCTCACTGTCCTTTAATACTGCGTGTGTGTGTCCTCGAAACTTGGATCTGCTGCCAGTATTCAGTATAGAGCCTGTATATACTATAATGGCCGTATTAAGAACACTTTATACCGAGGCAGAGCATTTCATCACTGTCAAATTAGGAACGAAACATTTTTGCCAAGGTGGTATTTTCTGAGCAAAATGCCTTGACAGGAGTCCAGAGGCAGCGGATAAAGCGCGGACACGAGCGATGGGCACAAAAAAAAACAGCCAAAAAGAAACAGAGAGGTTGTGTGTGTCTCTTTGTAACAGGGGCTTAAGGATGCTGTCATATCTAATGCTCACACTCCATTAATCACATGCCTGTATGTGTGACTGGGGTTGCATGTTGGAAGGCGGTCTCCTAGGCTCCGTGGGGCAGAGGTGGTAGTGTTTACCCAGTGCATAAGCAGTGGTTGGCCGCAGGCCTGGTACGCCCTGCCATGATAGGCCACTGTGAAATGTGGCTGACGGAGGCAGCCTTTTGCCCTCTCCACTGTTATTGTGTGTGTGTGTGTGTGTGTGTGTGTGTGTGTGTGTGTGTATATAGTCTGCTGTCTCTGTGCATGAGCATGCATGCTTATGTGTGTGTGTGTGTGTGTGTATTGATTGTAGCTTTCCTTCACTTAAATTGGCAGTTATAGTTTCAGTCTTTAATGTACAGATCTTTATGTGTCGATGTAAAGAGAGCAACCACTCACTTTCATTTTGTTCCTCCCGCCAGGCCAGAAAAATGGCGTTTTGATACAGAAAGGAACAGCGGTCGTGTAGCGAACGGTTTGTGTAGTTCCAGAAGAGGGTGGGAGAGAGAAACGGAGAATGGTAATAGGGTGAGAAAGGGGAAATGAATCAATGGAAGGCCCTGCCATCCTGGCTTATTCGGCAGGCCTCTTTCCCCTCGTCTGTCGTCCATTTCTTTCCCCTCTTTTTCGTTCTTGAGCTCTTGATCACTTCTCTTTCCCCTCTCCGCTGCATTCCGCACAGTTTTGTCATCCTGCCAAGGAAACGAATCAGAGAGCCCTCTCTGAGCCGCCACACTTTTCCTTTGTCTCACTCCGCCTCGTAGTTCGGTCTGCGCCCATACTGTCTCAGCACGCTTCACGTTGACCCCCCCTACCCCCTACCCCCTACCCCCCACCCCCTGGTGGCCTATGACGTCACACCGGGAGCAAGGGCTGTTGGGAAGTGACCCGAGGTTGAACGAGCTTGTGTCCAGCGAGCATTTCTGCCGTCCAAAAGTCGTAAACTGCTCCTTCTTCCCTTTCAGGAGAGTGCTTCCCTTGTTTGTAGAAAGTGTCTCCTGTTTCACGTCTGTCCTGCCCTTTTAAAGAGTTTCAAAGTGTTCCCCCCGATTTCCTATTTTTCTTCTAAGCTAATTCGATGTGTCTCTACGTGTCGGTTATCATGCAACAGAGCTTGCATAATAATAATTGAATGAAGCCGTTTACATCACTGACTTTTAATTAATTTTCATGTGTTGTTTTCTTCTTCTTCTTCTTCTTTCCAGATGATCTCCAGTGAACCATGGCAGTGGTGAAATGTTTTAATCAAGACGGGTAAATGGAATAATTCTATCACTCAATTTGGTCTTGTCTTTATTTTTGTACATGGGCGATTAACCATGTTACCAGTTGTTCAACTGGCAGGGTGGATTAGCTGGATTAGATGCTCTGTATTCATGTGCATGCATCAGTGCGCGTGTGTGTATGTATAATGTGTTTGTATGTGTGTGTGATGCCAATTAATGATGGCTTGGCAGGCTAAAAGGCAACCGGAGGCCTAAACGTAGCACAGAGAAATGGACTTGAGTTAACCGGAACGATAGAACAGGGATCATACCTGCCTACACAACCTTCTGGCCCCTTTAACAGCCTAACCCACCAGACGGAGGAGATGGAATGTGTGAAATGCCAAGAGAGGATCAATTTGAGCATCTCCTGACATTCACTTGTATACATACCTGTATGCAGATGTGTTCGTGTCGGGAACAGCGTGCACACAAACCTTCTCACCATCACTTCTGTCTGTATTCTATGCAGCCTCGAGTGCTGTGAGCGGCCCGGTTGTAAACGTGATGCTCTGCTGTCTCTCTCCCAGCTCTTATCGGGCCAGATAGCCCTCCGATAGACACTCATACCCGCACAGTTTGAGGCTCAGCTAGCCACAGCAGCAGATGGAGCCGATGCAAGGCGGCTATGACGACAAGAGGACAGGGCCTTATCTGTCGTCATGGTAATGGCCATGATGGAATGATGACAATCTGCTCTCGGCTTCGTGTTTTCTGACGGGGCAGCACGACTGCCAAAATGCACGTCTGCGCAGGCATGTGGGCGCGGCTCGTGACCATGTTGTACTACGATATCCACATGCATGAAAAGTTGTAATTACAATAACTCAGTACCGTGACGCCGGAACTGCGTTGGACTTGTTTGTCTCGAGCGTCGTCTTCAACCAGGGAGTCGACACAGACAAGCAAATAATCACCGTCATGCAGAAACCGCAGGGAAGTGAGTTTAATGTCGCTGGCCCGTTTTTTTTGACTCATCGCGCTCTCGCCGCGGTGTCTTTTCTTTCCGACAAATATGACAGATGCATATCAAGCTGTGCAGTCTGCTCAGGGGAGATAAGGACCAGTTAGGCGCTGGGGTTGCAACATCCCACTGCGCCAATGAGTGAGCACACCGCCTTTTTCATACCGATCTCCAGAAGATAGGCCTGCAGTGTGTGTGTGTGTGTGTGTGTGTGTGTGTGTGTGTGTGTGTGTGTGTGTGTGTGTGTGTGTGTGTGTGTGTGTATGATTTTATGTGTGTGTGATGCCACTGATAAATTCAGGCATGCACTGTTTAATGGTCGCAGGTCTGCACATGTCTCCTGTCCTGAAGAGCAGGTGTTCGGTCCAATTTCTGAATGTTAAGGTCATCGAGATGCTACAGATGTGGAATTACTGACCTTGATTATGAAATAGGCGTCAATAAGAAAATCCTAAACTTGTGCTTTTTTTTTTTTAAGAAAAGAATAAAACATTGATACAATAATAGTTATCAAAAACTTCCTTTCTTCCTTTTTTATCTGCTGGATCTAATAGAGCTTTTTACATCCACAATTTTGCCCCTTAGAAATAACACTTAAATCTTTTTCATCTCTGTCCAAAATATCCCTGTGGCTAATTGGTAGTTCAATCATATCATGCTTTTTGTAAATGAAGCACACAGTGTTTCTTTGATTGTTCCATCTTCTAAAGACTGGCATGCAGAAACTGGCCTGCAGAAACTGGCCTGTGTGTGTGTGTGTGTGTGTGTGTGTGTGTTGTTGGTGGTGGTGGTGTTTGTCTATCGGTATTAATCTGACAAGTATTGGGTAGACAAAGCCATAGTCAAAACAAAATCTCGTACTGAGATAAACACAACGGTTGTCTAGGAATGCCCTCAGCTCATGCAGTGTTCCTGCATGAGTGACAAGAAGAGCAGCACTGAAATGAGACCCGGCCGGCCGGCTCCTTCTGTGGGATTCAGCGATCGTGTCAGTGTCTGGCAGTAGCTCAATTTTGGGGACTTGGCTTGGGAACCGGAGGGTAGCCGGATCAAAAAAACGGAGTGTGGTGGCGCTGGTAGCTGGAGACAGGCCGGTTTACCTCCTGGGCACTGCCGTGGTACCCTTGAGCAAGGCACCAACTGCTTAAGGCACTGTGCTGACAGCGTGACCCATCATTCTGACGTCTCTCCACAATGATGCTTGTGTGTCTGTAAATTAATAATATCATAACAACAGAATGAAAAAGAAGAATGTCCCCTAGAGGACAAATGTTATGTTTCTCTGGAGTAACTGTATGCAGGCAAACCTGTCATAAGCAGTCTGGAGGCACCTCAATACCTCAATGCATTAAGAGAAGCCGCGCTTTGTTGTGAAGACAACTTGGTCCATGAGAATGAAGGCTTGAGGTAAATTCAGGGCAGCCACAGAGCAGCTCTGTCACTTAATCCACCACACAAGCAGCCATCGTTAGTCTACAATAGCGAGCTGAACAGGGCACGGCAGGTCTCTGTGGGCTTCTACTGTCCTCCACAGTCCTCCTGTTCTCTGTCTGGTCATCAGTCCCTGTGGGAGTGTCCAGAGGATCCATCCAGGGGTAGGCACCATGGGTCCTGTCCTCTCGCTCCTGGCTGTGGGCCAAGGTGGCCCCGAACTCCTCCACTCACGCCTTTCTCCAGTTACCTGCTAGTGAAAGCGAGTGGAGTGGGGCAGGGGGTGGGAACGGCGGGGGACATTATATGGGCGAGGAAGAGGATGGCAGGTCCAGACGCACATTCCCCCGAGCCCTCCCAGGCATTAGTACTGTACTTGCCCCCCAGTTTGTCAATGGGAGCCTCCAGATGAATGGGCTCATTTGTCCTCAGACAGTGGGGATGAATTTGTCTGTCGGAGCAGGTGAGCAGGAGGGCCTCAGCACAGCAGAGCGCGACATGAATGAGAGCCGAACACTACCTGTCCCAGGTGAACATCCTGAATGCGCCCTGTCCCAGGTGAGAGGAGACTGACCTCATTTTCAGGGTGAGTCCAGGGAGGGGTGCTCTACGTGTCCACACCCTGCTTCTGACAGCTACTTTTTGAGCAGATTACACACTCGACTGCCACAAAAAAGAATGGGTGAGGTGACCAGAATGGGAAAACGGTCAGATTACTGATGCTAATTCAGAATCGTGTCGGTAATTTTGTATCCGCCTCATTTTCAGCTGGGATTGTGTGCAAACAGAAGAACCAGACACATTAGCATAGTAACATCTCCCTCAGCAGTGTGGATACCAAGTGGGATAATCCTCTGAGACTACAACATAGCCGCCACAAAGACCTGTAACTCTGTACACTCATAAGCCTCGTTCATTATTACTACGCTGTTCTCAGAAACCTTTTCAAAACCACAAGCTGTGGCAATAAGGTCCAACTCGAGCCACCCATGAATGATATGAAACACTTTCCCCGTGTCTTTCCCCTCTTTCACTTCTCTACTTTCAAAAACACATGCTGGCGAAAAATTCAGATCGCGAGCTTTCTAAGGGTTGGGGGTGTTATTTAACATTTAAACTTTTTTTTTTTATTTTTGACTATTGATTGTTAATAAACCTGCTTGCTTCACGTAGGCACCAAAAATGTAAACCATGCATCTCAAGTAAGCTTTAAAAAAATATTTAACACAGTCAGTTTTGTCATATTGTTAGCTAATGTGTCCGAGCGTCGTCTGGGAGTTTTATAAAGGAAAAATAGCCCAAATAATTAACAAATTAACAAAGCCAGTATTTTTAGTATTGAGTGCTCTTATACAGGATGTTACCCTGCAGAATGAAACCTTGCAGAGAATTACACTTAAATAGTCTCCCTCGTAATCAATCTCTTTTTCACTGTCTCTGTCGGACCTCTATGGTCTTAATAGGTCCTAATCGTACGACATAAGTATTTCCTGTTTGAACTTCTCACTTGCTGTTTTTTTTTTTTTTTTTTCACTGCTGTTGAAAAGCCGTTTTCTCAGTCAAGCTTGGTATGCAGCTGTAGCAAGTATAGCAGCATTTCTATGTTGGGCCTGAAGTGAAAAAAAAAACAAAGACGTGAAGGATGCCTATGGGTCATGCGGGAGAAATACAAAATGATGCAATACCAAAAAACTTTTGACTTTTTCTGACTAATTCAAGACATTGGGAGATATCATCAGTGAGATTTGACAGGTCAGGATGCTGCGGCTGTTGCCTGTCATCAGAGGTCATCCGTGTTTATCTGCTGTCAGCGCTGCCTCTCTCTGAGTGACAGTTATTACTGTCACAGCTCTGCAGATCACATCATCGTTACGATGTACGGCTGATTAATTTTAGAGGCAGTGAGAGCCGTTCAAGTGTCAAATGGTTTATCTGCGGCGGTTTCCATAAATAGTGTCCACCAGGTGTTTTACTGAATGCACCCACCTTTTTCCTGTCAGAAGGGTATTTCTATGAATTTCTCTTGATCCATTAAAAGAGGAAGTTCATGCGTGGGTCTGATCATAGTACCCATCACTGTGGCTCGGTAGCCATTACAGTTTAGAGCTTAGTCAATGCTCCATCGAGACATAAGAAAGTTCTCTTATTGCTCAAGATCGACAAACAAGCATCTCACACAGTGACTGAACTTTATGGCAAATACAAGCAGGAATAAATGTCCCATGTTTGTATTATCTAAATACTGTCCCGTCTCGCAGCCTTAATATCCTTCTAGGGGTCTGAGGAAGGAGGGATGCTTTTTTAGCTAGACCCAGGCAAAGGTCAACCCCCACTTCAACACACACACACACACACTAAGAGACCTGCATCTGAACTGTGCTCCACTTCCTTTCATCTTCTGTGTCTCTCTCTCCCTAACTCAACTTTGCGAGGGGATGGTCGAAATACCTTTTGATTCCGTTAATTCAATTTGATGGAAAAACAAATACACCGGGGGAGTGGGAGACGAGAAAAGAGTGGGAGTTTGTTGGGGGGATGGAGAAAGGGGAATATGAAGAAATGGAGAGTTACATGGAGCTCAGAGGGAATGAGCGGTAGTGGTGGTGGGGGGGGGGGATAAACGGAAGAGCGGAGGGAAGAAACACAAGGAGGTAGGGAGTCGAGATGAGTTGAAACATCCAGTTCCAGGTTGAAGTCGTAAACCTCTCCGTGCTCTGATCTAGGTGGCCACCATGTTCACCCCGCCGACGCATCCGAGATCTCTCCTCCTCATCGCCGCTATGGAATGCCACTTTGATAGTGAAGATAAGTAACATCCTATTTTATGGCTCTTTTTCGTGTCACATAACTCATGATGTGAGTTAGGAGGTGGATGTCCTGTTGAATGTAGCCGTTGGTCTAGTGAGACTCGGTGAGTAAACAGTTTGGAAAACCCTCACATGACGGAGTCTGTAAAAATGTTACCATGAAGAAGACGGAAAAGCGGTGGCTCATGCTGAAGACCAAAACACAGCCAAGCATTCATTTCAAGAGCATGTCATGTGCCTGCTACCAAATGTCTGGTCAGGCCTGGGAGAGGAAATGTCACCCTGCCTTCCACAAACGCTGCCACGCACCATCCTTGTATGTTTGTACACATGCATGTACATGTCAGTGTGTTTGGATGTGTGTTCAGGCGAGGGCAGCGCTGGGAGTCGCTGGTCTGGCAGACTGCTGTATTATTTTTGGGAGGCCTGCTCCTTCCCTCTGGAGGGCCTCATTGAAGAGCGCTGGCTCTCTCCGTCTCCCCCCTCTCAGGCTCCGGGAGTCCGGCCAAGCCCGGGCCGAGCAGGCTTGCTGGCTGCAGCAGCACGCAACCCGCTGGAGCACACAGCCCAGCGCCCACAAGCACTGTGCTGCACACAGATGGCTAGACTGCTTATTGGCAGTCAAGCGTTACATTTTCACTGGTGTTCAGCAAGTGGATCAGGGGGGATCCCACCCCCCTCTCTGAAAACAGACACTCAGTCCTGTCTCCGTGTGAGTGCAGCCAGTTAGTTTTGTGAGTGCTACGATGTAGCATAAGCTGACGAGGCAGTGCTACACTGGATAACAAAACGGCACCTATATAGGTCCCTGGATAAATATTATTTCTAATTTGATCAACCCCTGGGAAACCCCAGCAGACGAACCTCCACAGCAGTCCAGCAGATGTGAGCAGGGTGGAGAGTTCAGGGAGGGGTAGCTGTCCGCTTTTAGCTTGGACCGTTTTTAATGGGATGGTTTGTGTTGTGGGTGTGTGAGGGTATGCTGAACTCAATGATGATGACCTCCAATTGGCCCTAATCGAGCAGACTCATTAGTGGCTGGCTCTGTTCAAAGTTTCTTCAGCCCCCTTTTTTTATTTTACTGTAATCGTCCAAATGGTAGGGCGAGACAGAAACGGCAATGTGGAGAGAGAAAAATGCAGAGTGAAAGACAAACAGAACAAATGGGAGATCAGAAAGAGAGAGGGTGAAAAAAAAAAAAGATAAACAAAGGGAAAGAGAACGAAAGAGTACGAGATGAGGGAGTAACAGAGCCTGCTTCCTGGCAGCCTCAGCTGCGTGCACATCTGTGTGCGAAGGGTCTGAGCGGACCCCCACGTGTTTGCTCAGGTCGCCTGATTGCCTTTCCTTCCTCCTCTCTCTCTCTCCCACTAAAGACCCGCTGTCCTTCCTCTCACTCCAATCACCGCAGCCAAGAGAGAGAGAGAGAGGGCAACTCCAGCAGACACGGGGAGCGAGGGCGAGGACTGCACTCATGACTCAGTGTTTGTCACATACAAATTCAAAAATAAAAATTGGCTGTTAAGAGATGTTTTTTTTTTAAAAAGAGACCTTGCATGGGATATATTTGGGGTTTGTGTTTGTTCCCCCCCCCCACCCACATGTGTGTGTGTGCATGAGCGTGTGTTTGTGTGTGTGTGTGTGTGCATGAGCATGTGGGTGTGTGCATATGTATGACTGTGTGTGACTCCGCTGGAGTCTGCTGTCTGGGTACAATGGTCCAGCCCGGGGCCTCAGCTCCACAAAGAGGCCTTCTCTTAACACGCCATCACAGATAGAGGAGGAGCCTGACCAAAGCATTACCATGCTCAAGGGATCACAGAGCTTCCCTTGATGCATCCGATATCCCCTTGTGATTTTAATAATCAAGCACTCTTCATTAAAAGCAGCGTTTAGTCTTATGCCTGTATGTTTGTGTGTCGAAGAATGATGGAGACAGAGTGAACTTACGAGGCAGTGACAGATCTTACTTTAGTATTAAACTTTATTTTCCTTTATTTCCTTTACTTTTGTAAGATGGAAAAAATGATAAAAACGTACAGCTTAGGGACTTTTCATCTAAGATAGGTCAGTGTTTTTCTTTACGTAATAACTATGACATTTAAAGGACCAGTGTGTCGGATTAAGTGGCGTCTAGCGGTGATGCCACTAGACTGCAACCAACTGAATACCCCTCCTCCGCTCACACCTCCTTTTACAAGTGTGTCGGAGCGCTACGGTGACATTTAGGTAAAAACATGAAAGGCTCATGCTAGAGCCAGTGTTCGGTTTGTCCGTTCTGGGCTACTGTAGAAACATGGCGGCGGAACTAAGCGGACTCCTTGAAGAGGACCTGCTCCCTTTGTAGATGTAAATGCTTCATTCTAAGCTAAGGAAAGAATAATGATTCTTAACTTCACGTAGTTGTACACTAATTAAAACATTATGAATATGATATTCCATTTTGGCCAAATGATCCCCCGAAATCCTACACACTGGACCTTTTTAAAATCATCGGTTTCCATGTGTCTTTGACGAAAGCTTAAAGAGGGAAAATAAATTATCGTAGCAATAATTATAACATCAAATATAACAACAATAATAGCAATTAAGCATTTATAAACACTCTATTTACTGTGTATGTTTTCCATAAAAGTCCATTATTAAAAACAGGTGGTGAGCGATGTGGTGGTGTACAATCCAGCATGTGAGGGGAGCACTGGTTTGTGGGTACTGTAGTCTGCGTCTGACTGGTTCCGTAACAGAGGTGCACGGGTGCTGTAGCTGTCAGCCAGTCTCTGGACCTCCAGCGCTGAAGGGTTTGTCTGTCCACGGCAGTTCTGGACGACAGCCTGGGGATGGACAGGGTGCACGTATCTCAGTGTATAATGAGATGGCCGTGAGGTGAAAACAGCGTTTCTTTTTAGGACCTCTCGTGAGTCTCCTGTTACAGGGTCATGGAGAGGTGGGTACCAAAGTGACTTAGTAAAAATAAGCAAATAGAATGACAAGCGTCTCCATTCACTCCATTCCTGCAAGCTTCAGTCACCAAGGGACTAAGAAACCCCTCATCATATTAGCTTCTTCACAGAGTTCGCTAAATTCCTGCTTCGCAGCGTCCCATCAGTGAGCTCAGGAATGACGCGACATTCAGTCATCAAGTCCAACTGAAAGTCTCTCCCCTCCAACCGCTGTACATGATGCAACGTAGTCTGCTCAGCTTACGACGTTGATGTGGAGGCCATTTAGTGTTAATGGCGACGTGGTGGCTCCTACAGGCGGAGGAGTTTTGGGGCCTGGAAGGGGCCTCAGTGACTCAGGGGCTCAGCCCAGACAGGCGAGCGATTGGAGTGGTGGGGGTGACCGAATGAAGGGTGAATGGGCGTGGGAGTGGGCAGCATGTGTCCCGTGTGGCTGAAGGGGGGCAGGTGACCCATGTGGGTCATGTGGCTGGTGAGGCCGGGTGCGCCGCCGAAGTGGGAAACCTTGTCCTGCATGCACTTCGATAGCTCGTCGAAGCCGTCCCCTGCTCGCTTGTTCCTCTTGGACTTGCTGGACATCTTGCGGTTGCGTGTCTGGATGCCTTCTTTCTTCATGGTCAGGGGTCTGTTGACCTGTGGAGAACCGCACATTAGCTCAGGGCACGCCGGACAAAAGCCTCACTGACAGTGTGAATACTATACATTATAGTGGTGGAGGTTTATTTTGCCGCCCAACTCCGGCTCATAATTTAAAATGTCACCAGAAAATATGTCACACACTGCATTTCCTGTTAGGATTTACACGCCTTTGCTTCACAGTAGCCCAATATTAAGAAGTACACCATGTGTTGAATAACTGCTATTAATAATGAGCATCTGTTTTGCATATATAGCTGCAAGTCTGGGGCGTTTTTTGGGGCTTTTGTCTAATTTCAAACAGAACAGTCCTGGTCAATATGAATACATGGGGATGAGGGCCTGGCTGGAGCTGAAAGGAGCAGCCTCAGACAAATCCTCATCAGTGTAACCGACGCCGTTACACTGAATGACAGTCCCACCCTGCAGCCTCTCCGGGGAGTAACGCCCCCCATTGAAACAACAACGGATTAATAAAAAAAAAAAGACGACCGGTGGGTTCTGCTCGACGGGGTGAGCAGGCTTTGCCTCGACACTCTCACAGTTCCTCCGCTCCTAAATCGATACGAGCTGTCCGCCCACTTGACCAGTTAACGACCAGCGGGCATACCCTTCCTCCTCCTCCTCCTCCTCCTCCTCCTCCCCCCCCCCCCCCCCCCCCCAAACCCTGCACTTGAGTGCAAGTTTTTCTTTAAAGGCTACTTACATTGTGCAGTTTATAGTAAAGGCCGCAGGCGTTACACACCGGGTCTCCGTTCCCGTTGCGCCTCCACAGGGTGGTGATGGTGGTCTGGCAGTTTGCACAGCAGGTGCCTGCACGTCTAGCGGCGGACTGAAGGAAGCAGAGAGAAACATATATACATCATGAATACTGACCCATTCACACGTGGAGGTCAGCGCGGACACCGAGCAGCACAAACACGTAGGTGCCCAACTGTCACGGCTCTTTAGACACCCATACAAGTTGAATCATTTAAACATTCGTGTTATTAAAGCCACTGCACTCACATCGCATGCAGTGAATTTAGTGTTTTCTGCCTCAGCACAAAATCAATAAGAGAGGGGAAGTTGTTGTTTTTTCTTAAATCAAACTGTGGGTTTCCGTGAGACCGCAGAACCATGTGCAGAATAGCATCAAAAGAAGCGACACCCAGACCGAAAACACATAATTCCCCCGTTAAATCAATTGCATGTATGCAGACCGCTACACCATGATCACGTTTTCTAATTTGCGCTATAAGTCATGGGGACATTCTTTGTTGGCCAACACAATGCCTGATTCTGTACACGCCTTCCGCCGATTATCATGTTTTAATATATTACAAATAAATATGCTGGTATTAACAGGTTCAAATGAAGGCCTTGCGTAAACCCTCTATCCTGATCCAGGGAAAGTGGGCTACAAGTCGCATAAGACCCGGTGTCCTGCCTGACAATGCGCTGCTGCGTCCATTGCGGATCAATTCTTCACACATAATAAGAAACATTAGCTTTACATGCAAGCAGCCTCCGGCTCTTCGCTTTGCAGGCAGCATCCAGGTTTTTCCTGTTAATTAATTTCAGGGCGACTCGTTGCTATTGACCTGGAGAACAGCAACAACCACCCCTGGTCTTTCTTAGGCGAAATCAAATATGTAACTTATATCTTTTTTAAAAAAAAAAAAAAGCCGCTGCGCTTTTAAGACCGTTCCACATGCGCATCGAGAATGATCAACAAGGGAAAAACATAAATCCATTTATTTTCCAATCCCCGCCCCTCACGGTCTGTCTCTTCACACATAAGCGGCTCCTCCAGTGTTGTGATAATCTCTTTACAGTATATGTCAGTCTGGCCACAGAGAATGCAGCGCGCTGGTTGAGGGCGGAAACAGCCGGGAGCCTGACTTCCTTATCTGGGCCGGACAGATATCCGGATAGGAAACAACTGGATGCCCCTTTGAACACAAACTCTGAAAAACACTTGAGCTGAAAATGCAAAAGCTACAGCCATATGGGCCGAGCCAGTGGAAAATGTAATGGGCTTTTTTACACGAGCAGGAACGACGTGGAGCTGGTCAAGGGGACAACACGAAGCAAATATATAAATATATATTATAGGCCCGTAATAAGGTTTTAAAAGTCGCCAGTTTATTGGCGAGTCAAATTATCTGCTGATCGCTATCGTAGATGCAATCTTAGCCCAGACCACTTTTTATGAAAGTTTATAGCAGTAAACTTTGCATTATTTATTTTTTTAAATATCCATTTTAGAGCCAGTAATTAATTTGTACTAATTTAGCCATTATTATTATTAGTGGAATTTAGTATTATTTGTGACTATGTTGCAGATAATTTATATTATTTACCAATACTTATAAATGTAAAAATGGCATGTGTATCTTTTTTTCTACCAGCCAGTTTAAAAATGTAAAAAACGTATTGTTATTGTAATTTTTAGACACCAACTGAATAAGCACCGACCACTTAAGTATTAAAGAAAATAAAATCCTGCTGAACAATAAAGGATTCAGGAGTTACTGTAAAATATCAATCCTTGAAAATAATAATACAGGCTATATATATTAAAATATTTAGCCTGGTGCACTCTTGTTTGAGAGTAAATGTTTTCAAAGATAATTAAACTACATGGGTTTATAAATTGAGAGTTGAATGCCACGAAATGAATTAACTATGGTGCAGAGAAATGTGTCCAGCTTCAGAAGGGTTAATGCCAGAAGTGGCTGTGCAGTGGTACATCCACTACAAGAATGTTATGTGTCCATGCTGCTTTTCATTTACTCAAGCTTGGTGTTAACTAAAGCAGCATGGGCAATGGTATCAGTAACAGTATCAGAAGTACCAGCAATAATGATAGCAGGAACAATGCAATAGTAGCAGTATTGTAACAGGCCATGAAGGCGGATCATCAGGGGGCGAGAGGGACAAACAATTCCAGGAAGATGATAGGGAAAATATAACTTTCCTGGAATTGTGCTGCCGGCATCGGCTTTGTCCTCTTATTTGGGTGCCCTCTCTCAAAGTGAAGCGATGGAGTGGGGAGTATAGGACTCACCAGTCTACGTTTGGGCTTGATGAGTGGTCGGTTCTGGCCGTTCATCTTGTGGTACAGTCCGCAGGCGTTGCACAGGTAGTGGCCGGTGCCGTCTCTTCGCCACAGAGGGGTGGAGGTGGCACCGCAGTTTACACATTCACGGCCCTCTGCATAGAGTTCAGGAGGAGGAGAAAAGAAGAAATTTTATATAATTAAAAAATTCACTGTCCATTAGAAGCAACACATAGCAGCTGGCGACAATACGGTGACGTGGGACCCTAGATGGCCCTGTAATATGAAGTCAAAATCTGTCTCATGATGGCGACAATGTGCAGGTGTACCAAGTGTGCGCGGCTGTCATGGACACAGACACCTCTATGTAAACCGATCCAGAGTGGGGAGGCCAGAAACCGCCAGAACTTGTCCAGAGGTGTCCGACACGAAGAATGAGAAACGCCATCAAATTAGGACTACATTATTCATGAGCTCAGTGGGCACCCATGAGAGGAAACATACGTGTGTGGTGATGGTATTAGATGTGGCGGACAGTGTTGCAAACGTTGATGAAAAGCTTGCAGGCCATGTTGGCTGCAATTGATAATATAGAAATTGTTTTCAGTCAGTTGATGAAGTTTCTATTATTCTTAAAAAAGTGACTGGATGTGAACTAGATTTCCTGTACTTGTGTTTTTCTATAAAAAAAAGCTGCTTTTTGAGTTATTCCCACGTGCTCTCCTCTCCCTTTCAGGTTAGACTGACTTCAAACAGCCTGTTGCTAAACCGACCGATTCATTTAATTCAAGTATCCCTCTCTCCCTAGAGCATCATCTCATTATTCCTGTTATAATGCCAGCGACACCCACAGTCCCACCCTCGCTCTACAATGGAATCTGACCTGAGCAAAAAGCTATGTTCCTTTTGAAATGCATCTCGCCGCTTTTTTTTTAAATTTGTACCTCCCTTCTCTTCCTCTTAAAGCGTTTCGCAGGTTAGGCAACCACATTAAAGCGGGTTCATTAACATTTAAAATATGCATCAGCAATGACTGATGTATTTATGTGTTATGCAATGTTTAGTGTTGAAATAAGAAGAAAAAAAGGGAAGCTCTGTGTGAAAAGGTAGTGTAGAGAGAGCCACTATACTGAAATGTCATTGTGGCATTTTGCACAACAATCAATCCCCATTACTGGCACATGGACATCGACTTTGATAGATAAGAGCCTTTTTAATGCCGTAGCTGAAATGTTTGTGTTGCTGATTCAGGCGCAGTCTGGCCTGCTTCTTTTAAATGTCACAGTGTTGCGTTTCTCTTTCTACAACAGCTCACATTCACTCAGATTATCAGCCGACGAGCATCGCCCAGGTGTATTAAAAAGCAATAGATGACAATATTGATTATTACACAGCTACATTTGGAGGGACGTGTTAGCCTAAAACAGTCTATGATGTTTCTCCATTATTATTATTTTTGGTCCATTATTTCAACAGCTGGAACAATGTAGGAAAATTACAGAGTCATTACCAGACTGAGTTTGTTTTTCAAATGTCTGCACTTTAATGTCTAATGTCTAAATATTCCCTTAAATATCACTCTATCTAATATTACTATTAATAACGCATGCAGTCTATTGAACCAGGTGCATTATTATATCTATTTTTTTAAACAATGATGTACATTTTAATCAGTATTACTCAATGCACTAATCTCAAAATGTTGAAGTTATGTATAAGTGTTGTTTGGATACACTTTCATCTACTCATATAGAAGCAAGTCTACTGTGGACTTATAGTTCCCTCCACTTCATGTCGGTGCTCTGGGCCAAGGCCATGCTTAAAAACACAAACAGCAGGGCTCTGTCGCCTGTGCTTTGTTAGGACTATGAGAGCTGTGGGCGGGGGTGGAGGTCGTGATTTGTTCACTTGGAGGTATACAGGATATGGCAGGAGCCAGGGCGTCGTGACTCCTTCGTTTTTTAAGTGCAATAAAGGCCACATTTAAAAGAAAACAAGTTTATGGCACGAAGAAGAAGCCCAGTCGACTGCTGAACATGAACGTAAAACGAATTAATGTCGATGTAAAGTCTCCGTGAAAGATATTTAAAAAAGTGTTGTTGTGTAATCTCTGGTGAAACTACAATCATTCCGTTTTATTTTATATGTCAGACATATATATGAATAATTGGTTAATTTAATTAGCTGTAATCCCACTTTCCTTACTTTGAAGTTGCCCACAGAAACATTCAATCATGGGCCCTATAGCTGAACATGTAGCCTGGTAAAGGGTTGACCCCGATTAGTCTGATGAGTTTCATTTGAGGTTGATTCCCCACTAAGGAGACGCCTTTAAGTGGATGCGGCTTTATAAGTGGCGAGGAGTGCGATGGGACAAAAGATAAGACTTGTCAGGACGGGTTCTAAAGCGGACAGACGGGTCCGATATGGAAATGATCTCTCTTTGTATCAGTGACCCAATGGAGCAACAATTTCTTTCTAAAGTGGCATCAACATTAATAATAATAATTATGAAATAAATAAATAAAAAAACACTCGCATACAATCCAATATGGAGGGACCCCTACACGTATATAAACGAAATGTACAACAGTAGCAGAATGCCTATTACAGGGTGACAACGTGTATCTGCTGATGATTGATCGGGTAAACTATAGTGTGTAATGCTTCACTGCTCGGCTGAATCCACCATAACCATTTCAGTAGGCCTTATCAGTTCGATCTGCCATCTGACGCGAGGGAGAAACGCACGTGAGACTCACCTGAGCTCGACCGAGCCTTGCTCTTGCATTTGGGCGTAAAGCTGGAGGAGGACCCGCCGAGCAGGCTGCCGGGGTGGAAGAGGCTGCCGCCGTACTCGTGGGGCGTATGCAGAGGGTAGGCCGGGTAGGTCGGGATCGGGTGGTGCGTGGCCGGGCCCTGGCCGTTCATCGAGGCCAGGCCGCTGCGGAGCGGACTACAGCTCTCCATCTTCATGCCGTCCGTCAGCTGCACTTGGTACTTGATCGACTCCTTCTCGTCCATTCTGGTCGAGCTGGAGGTCGGAGAGGTGGGGCCGGGGTCCGGGGACACGTCTTTCGGAGGGGTAGGGGGGAAGCTGTAGAGGTGCGCGTTGGAGTGGGACACCGTGAGCGACGAGACCGGTGCCGTGCCGGTGCTGCTGCTGCAGGGGTAGCCGGAGCTGGCGGGGTGCAGGCCGGGTTTGCTGAAGTGGCTGACCGCCCATGCGTTGTGGTGGTGGGCCGCGGAAAGGGCAGCTTTCCCGGGGTCCAGCCAGGGAATACCGGGGCTGTGGATAAGGTGTGGTCGACAAACCTGGTTCCCAGCGAGACGAGCTGAAATCCAAATATAGTATTTAATATATTATTTTTTTTAAACGCCTCTTTGACACACTCTTGTCATCAGTTTGCAAAACAGAAATACCTTTATCTTACCTGCTAAATACACAGAATTACTCGAATCCATTTGGATCCAGATGAAGATAAAAATATTTTTGTTAATTTGAAATGAGATAGTTTTCCCTCACAATTAAAATGATTTGCCAGTTGCCTTGCAAGTCGTATCTTAGATTGAATAGATAAATACCTATTTACACCAGCAAACACACTCTAAGCTTCTCGCCAGGACTGTATCTTATCATCGCCTGCAGCTCCCGGACTAAAGATTGTTATTAGTAAATTTGCGGTTTTTATTTTATATCCAGGAAGTGCCTCTCTCTCTTTCTCTCTCTCTCTACCTCCAGAAACCCCTGCCCCAACAGAGAGGGGTTAAATGACATACTTCCCTTTCCTCTGGCTGTCATTTGCTAGAAATTCCTTTTATGTTGGTGAATTGGCCCGTGAAGTCTAGATGAGTTTTTTTTAAAGCAAATTACTGCACATTGCATGCATTGTTCAACTTAAAGTTTCCGTACTAAATTAATATACCTATTCCAGAGCCACACAGATGATATAATATATATATATATATATATATATATATATATATATATATATATATATATATATATATATATATATATATATATATATATAAAGCTCTATTTAGTCTGTGATGGATTATACAAAAACTTAAATAGGGCATTAATAACGTGTACAATTTTCAAATGCGATCCTAATATCTCATCACACTCATCACAGCTTGAAGGGTCACTGTAAACGTGTGCGCATCTTACCGTGTGCTTGGCTGTACGTGACCCTTGCCCGGGAGTTGGTGTAGTAGGGGTTCCCTTGAGAGTCCAAGTGGTTCAGAAACATGTCAACTTCGTCCTGGGGCAGTAAAGGCGCCATGGGCTCCATGTAGTTGTGGCTCAGACTGTGGTGGTGAGAGTCCGGGTGCTGGCCGTTCAGCACTGCGTGATGATGCGCCATCCACCGAGACTGATCGGCCGCTGCGACCTCCATGGTCCTCTCCTCTGCAGGCGTCTCTCTGTGCGTCGGGCTACTTTTAGGCTATGTTTACCTCCAAGTGGAAGTTAAATCCTCCTCACAATATAGTTCCTGAGCTGTGAACGTCTCGGCTGTGTGTTTATTTACTTCAGAAATAGAATCCTTAAATAACCCGGTCTCCTTTCTCCTCCGTTTAACCTGTAATGAGACGAAAACAAAATGTTAATTTAGCCTATGAACACCGTGGCCGCTCCACCTCTCCTTCCACGCAAAGAGGCGTTCTTTATACATATAGTTTTCTTATCGAATCATAGCAGCTGACACGTGAAATAAACGTTGCACATTTTAGGTCCCTAATGATTAAAGCTTGAAAAGAAAGGCAGCTGCCTCAATGTCGAAGCCATGCATCCCGTCCCCGCACAAAGTAAAAAAAAAAAATACAAATGTTTCCTCTGGATACCTGTTGCAATTCCGATCAGCTGACTGCGAATACAGCTTGTGTAAACCTCTTGATCCATGCAGCGCTCGGGCTCATTAATGAGATGTGGCGCAGACTGATGCGGCTGGCGCCAGTAAATTCCCATATCAAGCCACGTGGGGCGGGGCTTCGGTCTGAGCCAATCACAACCAGCCCTGCCACAATTGGCTCGCTGCATCCCTGCTCTGCTCTCCTTTCAATTTCCATGTCCCTGCACCGACAAAACTAAAAGACTTATCAATCAGCAGTGTAATTTCTCCGGGGGTCTTTCTCTCTCATGAAGCTCACACTGAATGAGCAATCGGTCCCCGATAATCTGCTTTTTTTAGCGGCAGTTATAAGCCTAAAGACAGACATCTAACATGAGGGGGAATTCAGCCTGCACAATATATGGCTTACACGGCCTATTATAATGGTGCAGAAAGCGTAATCTGATGTAACTCGCTTTCATAAAATATATTAATATATCTGAGACATTTTGAGTGACGTTAACTTTTCACAATGTTGCTGATTGAGCCTCGCATCACCGACAATAATTATAGGCGTTGATTTTTCCATACTGCTGTTATGTAAATAAACAGAGTTTTCAGCACCTCTAAAACCAACACAGTCGATTTATGACCCCCGAAATTGGCCCCATTGTTGGGAGCGCCTAATTGTCTTTAATCAGTAGCAGGGCATTCCTCTTGTGAAAACAGTGTTTTTGTCTCGAGGACAGAGCAATCAAACGATGCAGTTTGCATATGAATGGCGCCTCTTTCTCACTTGGTGGCACCAGGGATGGGCGCAAGGCCTCACCTACGAAAACCAGTTGGTCACCATCAGCGTCTCTTAACGCCGTCATTACAATACAAATTAAAACAGAAATCAAACCCCCAAACAAAGGCGTGTTAATTCATTCATTTTCATTACCGTCATTATTATTGTTATTTGCTGCTTTTAAGGATACACAAGCAAGTTTCTGCCAGTGTGGATTAAGGGGAGAAAATGAAGGCCAAATAAAACTACGAACAAAAAGTCTTATTCTATTCCATTCTAATTTTAGAATTAGCGGTGCGCGTGTAAAATGATTAGTCCGTGTGCACAAATCCATGCCTGTGCCCATAAAGATATAGGCCTACTTGCAGTGTGTGTGTGTGTGTGTGTGTGTGTGTGTGTGTGTGTGTGTGTGTGTGTGTGTGTGTGTGTGCGCGCGTGTTCGTGATTGACAGGGAATAATTGGAGGGTTCTCGGAGCCTAGACTGGCCGCCACGCTGACGCCTGGCCCTGACGTCACAGAGTTTGCGGGGGAGTCACGTGAAGCTTGTGATACCTGGACAAATTCTCTGAGTAAAAGACCCCTCGTAACCCCGATGACACGGTATCCCCGATGCAGGTCATTAGGGTTACAATCACGCTCTGATCTGCTGCTATACCTGCTGTGTGTGTGTGTGTGTGTGTGTGTGTGTGTGTGTGTGTGTGTGTGTGTGTGTGTCAGTCGTCAGTCGTTAAATCAGTGGCATGTTGCCAGGGGCAGTGAGTTGAGGAGCTCAGCCCTTTGAGCTTGTCAACTCCTAAAATCAACAAATTAGTGCAAGTTGGGCAGCAGAGGGCCTGCTACCTGAATAACTGACATTCCATAGAAAAGTGGGCAGGTGGAGTGAGAACTTACCTTTTGTACGACTATTCCTAGTCAACTTATAGATATTGTACTATAACGCACACAAGATCAGTCATCAAATATACACAATTTGTGTGTCTAATAGAGAAGCTATTTTATGCTACTATCGAGTAATTGCTGTCACACTGCTTTGAACCCGAAGCAACAACGACTCCCTCTGTTCAAGCATGAATGGATGACCAGCGATGCTCTTGTTCTTGAGGCTATAGTAGTGAAAGCACTTTTTATTCCGGAGCACTGTAACATGTCACTGTATAGCCTGCAGTGGTCAGCCTGTGCTTCTGGGTTCCTGGTCCAGCTATAAGGCTCTAGCTGCTGCAGCATGCCCATTGTTGTTTTCATGTTTGCCAAATGGATTACTCAGCAGGATTTAGCCCTCTGTAATTTATACCTTCATTAATCCCATTTGTATCTGTGCTGGAACAAAAGATGGGAGAGGGTGACGAAGGGTTAGTGAGAGAGAGGGGGGGGGGTTGCTGTTGCTTTCCCTCTGTCTTTCTCAAGGACACAGCAGTATTGTTTCACCCAGGGATGCTATCCTAGACCGGAGAACACTATCCCTCCCACAACACCTCCTGGGTGAGAACTGTGTGCAACAACTGTGTCGCTGTGCAGCCGCAGTGGCTAATGAACAACAAGATTATCATTCCGATCCATGCTGTTATTAAATGGGATTGGCTTTATCTACCTGTTTGTTCCCATTGGGCACGGTCATCCATCATTATCCAAGAGCGGAGGTGTGTGACTGTGCGAATGTGTGTGTGTGTGTGTGTGTGTGTGTGTGTGTGTGTGTGTGTGTGTGTGTGTGTGTGTGTGTGTGTGTGTGTGTGGGGGGGGGGGGGGGGGGGGAGGAGTGTGAAGAGCCACAGTGGTGCTCCTGAAGATAAGCAGAGCCAGGGAGAAAAGAATGACACAAACCAGCTGAAGCATTATTGTCCCCTTTACTCACGGCTAATTAGATCGAGCCCGGGCACTAGGGGGCTTTATGGACACAAGCACCAGGACACAGGGCCATATAACTGCTGGGAGAGGGGCCTGGACGCTGCTAAGAGAGCCACACTCACTCCCATTTAAGCAGTTTGAGCAGAGAATAATAACATTTCAGAATAGAGCAGGACACGACACACGGACTGCTCACATAACAAAAGGGGATTATGGAGCAGAAGATGATTCTTAGGTTTGTCAATAACATCCCTTATTGGAGCTTTAATTCTTTCTGGGAAAAGTTCTCCACAGCTCAATGCTGGGGTGTTTGATCAAAAAGAGATCAGAGATTCAGCTCCTCAGCACCAGTGTTCAAATCATGACCATTCATTCAGTCACTCATTCATTCAAAAATAACAAGAGGTTTCTTTCTTACAAATCTACACAGTCTGTTCTCAATAACAGAGCTTCAGACAGTTACTTTTCTTTTTTCTTTTTCATGCACAAAAAGCCCATTAAGCGTGATGCACACAGCAACACAGGTAAGAGAGAGAGAGAGGGAGAGAGAGGTTGCTTGGTGTAAAAGGTGCCATGTATTGTGCAGCTCCTGCATGCCTGTGGAGACCCCAGCCCGCCCCTGTCTCTGCTCCACCATTGTAGGGATGTGATTGCTCTCTCTGCTGATGAGAGATGAGTGCTCAAGTCATTACGCATTTTAAAGCGTGACAATTGAATACCTTTGTGGTCACTAACATCATGCTGATGATACACTAATCCATTTCGTGATCGAGTTTTTTTTTTGTTGGGGGGGGTTTGCCTGCAGGAATAGAACACCTTGCCCACGGCAACATAAAGTGGGCGACAATAGAATGAATTATTAATAGTATTTACGCGACCTGCTAGGTGGAATATTATTATTAGTAGGTGCATTAATTATCAGTTTGGGCTCAATGCTTTTCTTTTTTATTGTCCGCTCATTTAGAATAATAATAGAGCTACTTGTCTAAAAAGATAGGAAAGCAGACTAGTTGCCAGTGAGTAACAAAAGTAGCTGACAACGAACCTTTACAAGGCATACGTCTATATTCTTTACACGTTTAATCCAATGCTGTGCCGCTTTCTTTTCAGACGTTATGGAGGTTTACCGGCTAAAAGCCGTGACAAACTGAGGCTGAATGTGAAGGTAAATATAAGCTGGAATTAGGGCCTTTGCACAAAGCGTGAAAGTATAATCATCATAAACAGTCATGAAAGCTAGAGCTCAAGCAATGCTGCAGAAAAATATGCTGTTGTTTTTTGCTACAATAATGTTAATAACGATCGACGAGATGTTTTTATTTATTTATTTATTTATTTTTACCAATTTTTAGAGCCTCTATAGCCATATATTTGCTTACGTATTTATCTATTTTAATGTATAAATGGAAATAACATTTCCCAAAAGAAGAAATAAAAATGCAAGATTAAAAAAATATATTTGCAATTCACTTACCGATTCAGTCTTATGGGAGCAGAGTGGCTGCGCTTTCGGAGTCAAACCAGAGAGAAAGTGGGTCTATCCGATTCACTCCAACATAACTGCGCAAAATAACCGACCGATGAGGAAAGGTTGTCCAAGCGAGCCTTGCTTTTTTAAAGACGCTGTCGAGACAACATGGAACAACCCGTGGCCTGGAGCCGCTGCTCGCTGTCTCATCACCCGGCAGAGAGCGATGTGTGTGTGTGTGTGTGTGTGTGTGTGTGTGTGTGTGTGTGTGTGTGTGTGTGTGTGTGTGTGTGTGTGTGTGTCTGCGCTCAGTCCCTCCCTCCTCTCTCGCTGTATCCAAACCTTTCTGAATATGAGCAAAAAACTTCAGCGGCCGTATGAGCAACAGCAACGTAATGGCACGTCAGCCACCAGCCCCGTCTTCCGGGTCCCGGTTAAATAGACAGAAACTGGCAGCAATACCTGTTCCCAAGAGGCGATCAATAGCGTTGAACTTGCCCCTTTTTCGGGATCCCAGCATTTTATCGTTTTATCTCAAGGACCCCAGGTCTGATATATAAGTGGGGACGTGAGAACAGTAGGCTATTTCACTTCTAAACTAAATAAATGCATTTGGGTGAGGACTCCCTGGGTCTTTCAAGGGCCAATGGATGTCCCTGGCCCCCATCTGTGCCAGCCAGGTGCAACACGATACATGTGCTCAATCTCTGTGAGTTTGGAAGTAAGTTGTAAACGACCAACTCTCGCAGCTTGTAGCCAAAAGAAAAAAAAGGTTTACTGTGAACCTGGTCAACTGAGCGTAAATGCGAAATGTGCATTGTTGAATGTCCAGTCGTTCATGTGCACATCAGTAGAAATGTAAGGCAAGACATGTTGTTAATGATATGTTACTCTTATGTTTGCTGTCACTAAAACTGACAGCCTCGCTGGTTCTAATTGACTTACTGAGATTCTGCTTCATGACCCCCCCCCCCCCGTTAAATGTGTTAAAGAAGAAAGATCCTCCCCCCCTCGTCTTTTTTGTGCTTTAAATCCCACACAGTAACAACAACTTTGTAAAACATGCAAAGCCCCTAAAATCTCCTGCACGCGACCTGGGCTCGTGCGCGGCGCTGCAGCCAGGCAGGTGCAAGGGGCGCGAGGACCTCTGCAACTCGGGGCTCGTGCTCCCCAGAGTGCACACGCACACAAAAAGAAAAGACCAAAAAAAAAAGAAAAGAAATGTGAAGTCTGACTGAATAAATAACATTTGTTTCTATGTTTAAAATCAGCAGAGCAAAGATGCGAGAGCTCAAAATATCCAGTTTTGGCACAATGGACGTCCACAGAAATATAACTTTGTAAATAAAGTGCTTAATGGTTTCTTAAAATGTTTGACTTATAAAACCTATGAGGCTTTTTTAGATGAAAATTTCTCTTTTTAAAGTTTGTCTGTATATTGTTATTAACTTGACTGTAGAAATATATAGAAATATATGTTGAAAAACAGCATTATTAGTTTGACTTTTGGTTATTTGGTATACATTTTTAGTTGCAACATGTATACTATAGTCTATATTCAATATTAATATAATTAGGCGATACAAACAATATATTTGAGTCAACATTATGCCTTTTAGTATTTGTTGTTAGCCTAATTAGAATTGAATTAGCTGAGAATTGGGACAATAGAGTCTTTCAGACAACAATTCACCATGAAGAGCTATCAGTCAGGTTTAAAGCAGCTGGTCAAATAGAGAACTCAAAGTTTATACAAGTGTTAAATCAACTACTTTTTTTTTTTAGGCGCTGTCAGAAAATAATTACCTCCTGAAATGATAACCACCAAATGTGGGCTTATTATTGTTGTTGTATTTATTATTGTTGCTATTATTATTACATGTTAAAAATAGACCTATTATCTGTATCAATAATCGACTTCACAACATTATAGCCTAATGTTATATTTGTGTCTACTTGCACTTGTATTGTTAATCAATTTTCTGCATGTTCTGCACGAGACACCGCCTGTGTGCGTGTGTGTGTGTGTGCGTGCGTGCGTGCGTGTGCGTGCGGTTTTCGTCAGGGACGATATTATATGCACACTGCATTAGATGCCAGGGCCCTTCTCCTTCTGATTATTACCAGGGGTAATATTTCATCGGCACCACGCAATCTTTGTTCTCTGTGAAGATAATAAATGGCCTAATCGTTATCAGCAAACTGCTGGGGGTGTCAGCGCCGACCGAGGCTGGAAGCGGGGTCCAAAGTGCTGCTGAATAAATTGGTGTTCCTTATCTCTCACTCCCAGATTATCGCCGCCTTTTCAAACTTGCACAACAAATACATTCAATGCATCTAATGCATCATTTGTGTGCGTGTGTGTGTGCGTGAAAGAGAGAGTGCGTGTGTGTGTGTGTGTGTGTGTGGGGGGGGGGGGGGGGGGGGGGGTCCCGCAGGTTGATAGAGACAGATAGGCGAGAAATATTTACGCGCAGCAGCGGTACAGCCAATATAGGCTCTGTATAGCTTTAGAGGGAGTTTATTGGCGAGACCATTGGTACACACACGGCACTTTACATATCAATGCAAGCTGTATTAAACATACATCACTGTGATATGATGCCTATCTGTCTGATTAGTCCCATTACTGCTCGAGGATGGAGCTTTTATTTTTTATTTTTTTATTTAGTCCACCTTTTGGAAATTCAGCTATGATTATAGCTCATCAGTTTTTACAAAATAAGACGATTTTGTCACACATTTACCATCTTAGAAAATTCACAGTTGATTCAGATGTAGGCTAAATATATGCATGATTTTGATATTTTTAGGCTGTCCCTAGATAACAGCATACAATGCAGATAACGCAATGAGCTCAATTTCCATCTACGATTGTACTTGTGAGGGATGATTCCCTCCTAATAAACACATCGCAACGTGATAGCATTATATTCAGTTTCACAACAAGCTAAGCCGCTTAACATGCACCGTTGGTTTTCTCTGATTTCGTTTGGTCTGGTCAGTGGGCCTCAATTGTCTCCAGAGCAAACGGGCCTCACATTAGGCCCGTGTTATCGTTTAAATAAACTGCCGTGGCGTTTGGTTAACAGTCTTTGTTTGCCATAATTCGGAAAACAGAAGACCCACCGGGCTACATTTTATAATGTCAGGCGAGAGCAGTTTAATTTAGCCAATAACGAGACACTTTTTCATGACTGACCTTTTCCTGTATGTGTTCAAATTTAATTTATAATTTCAACATGCGAACAATAATAATGCTGCTGGCCAAATGTAGCAAAAAACAAACAAAACGTGCGTCTATAATGCAGTATTTATGAGTGACACTTATGACGAAAAAAAAGAAAACATTTTCCAGCACACGCGCGCGCGCACACACACACACACACACACACACACACACACACACACACACACACACACACACTCCCCTTTTAATACCGTGGCATCTCCACCGGCCCCGGTACTCTGATGGTCTCCTAGACAACCGAGATAACGGTGCAGCAGTTTTCCATATCGGTCCCGGAGTCTATTATAGCTCGGGATTAGCTCTCTTTCCGAAAAGGTCATACACAAAGTCACCAAACCTGCTTTTTTTCTCCACCCCATCCCCGCGTGAAGGCACATTTATAAACATGCATGTGCCATTCCATGTAATGCCATTAGACTAATGGCACTGCGCATTTCCATGCGCTAAAAAAACACACACAAAAAACAACAACTAGTAATATAAATCAGAGCCTTTCTGAGGAGATAGAAGAGCCCAGTCTCCCCCAGCACTGAGGCGAAGACGTGCACACTGCAGGAGAGAGACGCAGTCAAGTCACGCAGGAGAGAATGTGCTGTTATGTAGCGACCCCTGGCGACGAGGGGATGCAGTAGCACTACAAGAGCCTCTGAGTCCTCTACGTGTGTGTGTGTGTGTGTGTGTGTGTGTGTGTGTGTGTGTGTGTGTGTGTGTGTGTGTGTGTGTGTGTGTGTGTGTGTGCGTGTGCTGCTCACTGTATATTTGCACGAAAGACTGAGGGATTGAGCAAGAAAGACATTGTAATAATCAAGCAGCCCGGAGAGGGAGGGAGACTATTGCACAGCTGGAATGTTCCAGCTGGGATTCCTAGTGGCTGGACAGGAAGTCAGAGGAGCTCTGACAGGAAGTGTGTTCTCAGGGAGGGCCAGCACCGGGGTGGAGAGAGAGAGAGAAAGAGAGGGAGAGCTGTTTCCTGTTGGCTTGCTCCACATGTTTAGACGCCTCGCTTATTTTGTCCCCCCCCCCGGCCCTCTCTTTCTTGATCCACTTCACACCTAACATGAGTACATACCAGTATGCAAATGTTTCAGCAGCATTCTCCTGTGCTCGCAGAATAAAATAATAGGAATGCTATTAGAGGAAAGTGGTGAGCCAGGACAGTCGATCGTGTAAGCAGGGTAGGATTGTGTCACAGGATGCAGATGTCACCGTATGAAGTGAAACTTCCTGCCCATCAAAGCAGTCGGTGCCAGTTTAATGGACTCGCATTCAGCAGCCCACAACAGTGGTGATCATGGAACTAAGGCAAGAAACCTTCAAGAGGGAGAGATGGTGGAGGAGAGAGCAAGTGGGGAGATTGTAGAGATGTGATGGAGCGATATGTGGATTGCAAGAGGAAAAATCTCTTTGTCTCTCCTGAGCTCAGTGGACAATCAAAGTTTCCTATCAGCTCTGGAGTAGGGGAAATTGGCTGCCCTGGGAAGGAGAGGGCCACTCTCACAGCCAATGGGAAGTGCCCCTGTCACTCTAATCAGGTCCGATAGAGAAAGTAGGAAACGTGTGCGTGTGTCCGTGCGCACGCTCAGACAAGAGTGCTTTTTAAAAAAAAACAGAGAGCAGCATTGTTTCACTCGCCTTCATGTGATCCAAGACGATAGAAAGTCTAAAGTAGCGTTAGACCTTCATTCGCCGCTCATCCCCTGCACGGAGGGACATGTGTGAGCCACGCGGGTGCATTTTTTTTTGGCAAAAACTTGCCCTGATAGGCATGACCATCGGTGCTTTGATGGAGCGCCATGTGGCAGAGATCAGTGGGTCTTAGTGGGAGCTGTGGACAGTTGCACACAAGGGCGGCAAGGGAAGAGGATTACTGTCTCATCGATACAAATCCATACAGAGAGGGAGGTTGACATCAATATGCACACAGATATAGGCAGAGCACGGGGGCTTTGAGCAAAAGTGTGTGCGATGTAAACATCTGCACGAGAGGAGGACGACTGTGGACTTTGATGCTCGCCCTTTTCTGAGCCGTCCATCTTCTCCGCTCTGCCTCCGTCCATGCCAGACAAGAATGCGTCTCTCTGCACCCAGGGCCCAATCCTCCGTTTGAAGTCCCATCTCCATCTTTGCGCGTCCTACGCTGTCCTTCCCTTCCTCCATCTTTCTGTCCGTCTGACTGTCTGATCTGTCATCCCCGCTTCCCCCTCCCCGTCCGCTGCAGCTGCGACGAGGGCCACAGACGCCTTCATTGTCCCTCTCTTCCTTGCCCTCACGCTTCTGCACCCGGCCAGATCACACCTGCCACCTGCACGAGACGCAGGGCCCCGGGACCTCAGCCGCGGGGCTTTCATCCATCCCTCACCTCGCCCTTCAGAGCCTCTCATCCCCTCATCCCGGCACCCTGTCACTGAGGAATGGCCGGTGCAGAGGGCCAAGGGGCAGAGCGGGACACAGAGCTGCTGTTGTGAAGATGTGTGTTTTAAGCAGAGCCAGAGGGAATCAGCGCAGGTGAGGCGTGTTTGAGGGCAAGTTTTGACTTTAGATTCGAGTCATATTTCTTCTTTTCGATGACATCCTTTTATGGCTGGGTACCAGGATTGACTAAAATTGAATGAATGTATATCGTGAGGAACGTGGACCTCAGTGAGTGAGTGTGTGTGTGTGTGTGTGTGTGTGTGCATAATAACACACTGACAGTGAGGGTGGTGGCTCTGTCTCAGTGATTTATGAGAGTGTGCTGTGAAGGGTCTTCTGAGCAGGATATTGTTCCCTGACTGGTGACTTCTGCCGCTCCTCTCTTTGTGTGTGTGTGTGTGTGTGTGTGTGTGTGTATTTCAGAGCAAGAAAGATTAAGAGGGAGAGTACTGCAGGTGAGCCCTCAATGTAATCAATCACCACCACGTCACAAGGCCCAGGGTTTGTGGATTACCCCTTCAACTGATACGTAGTTTGACTCCACATTCTTTTTGCATATTCATTATTTTTCTGGCAGATAAAGCAAGAACACACTCTGCATCTTTACTATACCTCAGGAAAGGAAGATAATAATCAACTCCATGCTTGAGGGGGGGGGAGACAAACACCATGACAGCTCAACCACATGGCCCAACCCGTCCACCACCCTGCACAAACCCCTCATCCACCTCACACACACACACTCACACACGGTTTGCCACATCAGGATACACTGCTGCACATGAATTCCGGTTTAAACAGTATTCTGCTCGGCTTACGCCAACAGATAAACCGCAGTTCTTCTGTGACGGGTAATCACATCCTGGGCCAGAGGACAGAGCTGGAACTGAAAAGACTGAAAGGCCAATCAGCCAAACACCAATACCACACAAGACAATGCGCTGTCAACGATATCACGTAAGTCAAACAGGGAAGCCAATGCATCAACAAAACATGAGCGGTATTCAGTGATGCCCTTCATGAGGCAGGTAATAGTCCAGCAGTGAGATACTTGCTAACAGCTCCATTCTAACATCACATTCAAAGGCACATTGAAGAATAAGAGGCATTTATTAAGAGACTTACTTCTTCTAACAGATGATCACATGGTTGATCACGTATGCTCTGAGAATGAATGGCCAGTCTGAGAGGCAATAGAGTACTATTCTGTGTAGTATGTCATTTTTCAAAAAAACAAAAATACCGTGAAAACAGCATGCCGATTTTTAAAGAACTAGAAAACAGAGTGACTGCAGTGGCTGAGATACCCTAAAGCTAATTTAGACACATTTTCTTTTTTCCTGTATTAAATAATGATGCCCCAACAAAGAAATGATATAATGAGACAAAACAAAAAGAAAATCTAATCCTGATGGAGAAAGAAAGTACCAGATAAACCAGTCCTGCTAAAAGCTAAGTAGCTGACCCTAGCATAATAGCCCTTTACTTTGGTGGAATTCATGTGATTTAATGTTGGAAGCTTCCTTTAAATCACACATTTTATGTGGCTTTAAGATCAATGTTTCAAATTAACTCAAATGGACAGAAGAGCTGAAGGAGCTTTCAGTTTTTTTGTCCAAACACAGTGCAATATCTAACTGCTTTTTTAGGGGCCCTAAATTAAGTTTTTAATTAACAATATCACACAAATACAATTACTCTAAACAATTGAATAGATACTGCCTTACAAAAACAGACAGCAGTAACTACAGAAACAGTGACGACTTAAAGCTCTTTGCAAAACTCTGTAACAAATGTGTTGTAAAAGATGTAAAATTTCCAGGAGCAATTAACACAATAACTGAACATATTGATGATATGGAAGATATAAATAAGGGATCAAATAATAGGAAATTGGCTGAATTGAAATCAGGAGGTTGGTCCTGGTAGAGGTGTTACCCTCCATTAGAGAAAACATACAAAACAGTTGATTTAATACCACAACGACATGTGTAGACAACAACAAATCGCATGGAACTTGATTGCAAACAAATTCAATGCTCACTTTATTCTTTCCTATGAACCTATGACATATTGCTTCAGATTACATATCAGTAGATGTTATGTATATATTGTAGCCTACAATCGTTTCAGAACAGACAGACTCTGGTCCCAAAATCCTGGTGAAATTAATTTTCAAACTGCAGTGTTTTTATTATGAATCTCTATCATATAGTGTTGATCCAGAAAGCTTAAATATACTAATGAATTTAGGTTCTTTTATTTTATTAAATTATATTTTCAAGGCCAGTAATTAATTCTATAAAACCTCTCAAATCCACAAATTTTAATTGAATTTTGAGTCCCCAAAGAAATCCTTTCAGTCCAACACTCAAACTCCCAGAGTGACCCGATGGCGTCGTTACAAAGCAGACGTGAGCTCAGCGTGTTGTTCCACGCGGCCACTGGTGTTGAGCTGGAAGTGTGCAAGCAGCAGCAGTCCTGCCGGCTGTGTTCTGCTGTGAGAATGAGACTCGGCGGCTCTCCGAACTCTCACCGCTCCAAAGCTCCACTCGTGTACACAAACACGCAAACAAAAATGCTATTGTGTGGTCTTTCACCAGCAACCGAGCATCAGTGCTAACAGACATTGTCTTTGCTTTCCCCCTGCTGTGTATTTTCAGAATGATTATTGTATGGCACATACAATATGTTAACATTATCATTGTGAGGTTATTATGGAGCAGGAAGTGACCTGCCAGGACCCCTGGTGACCTCAGAGGGAAAGCAGTGACCTCACACTGACCCTTGTGTTTGTCCTGGGCTCCGAAATTCATGGAGGCAGGTCGGCTGCTCTGCTGGCTGGGGAGGAGAGGGTGATAGGTGGGGTTTCACTCAAACAAGGACTGTAACAATGTGCTGGAAATTCCCTCTGAGGTGCCAGTTTTAAAAGAGGGGCATAGTGCATAGATCACAGACTTTTATTTTAGGATGACTATCTGCAGAGTATTAAATGTCAGGGTCTAAAAAAGCAGAAGAAAGTCCCCAATATGGTTAAGTGGTGGTTCTTGATACAGGTGCGCCCTCTTTTGATTAATCAAGGGTACTGCTTCCCCAAATTAACTAATACACCAGCTGTAAAGTAAAACTCCCGATGTCCATCTTCATACACCTTGATCTAAAAAAAATAAAACGTTCTAAAAGATGAGTTTCTCAAAACTTTATTTCAAATTTGACAGCTTTCCATAACATTGCCCATTTCGTGTCCCCTCCCATGTCTTTTCTCGCATACAACCTAATCTCATGTTTTTACTAATCTCATGTTCAAACACCACCACTTACAAAACAAAATCATACAAAATGTAGAAAATATGACTGGGAAACATCAAAAACAAACATTTGAGACGATGAGTCAGAATCAGAGCTTCAAATTTGTCCAAATATAAACGTCAGTCATGGGCGAGTAGAAAAAAAAAAAGTTGTAAGTGCAAAAGAGACATGATTAGATAAAGATCACCTTAATACTTGATCGCTAGAGATGATCCAATCTTAAAATACGGCATTATGTGAGTAAAGACATGAGAACGAAAACATGTGGGCCCTTCTCCTATTAGTTTCCAAAATAAAAGTCCCATAACCATACACACTGAAGAGGGGAGACAAAAAAAAATAAAAAAGTCCAGAGTTGAACATCAAAATCTGGTGTCAAGTTCGAGCAGTGTGACAAATTTTAAATTGTAGCTCAACAAACTCAAAAGCAGACAGACAAAAAAAAAAAAAAGCCAAAAGTTGTGTCGTAGCTGCTGTGAAGCTGAGCGCGCAGTGACCTCAAGTTTATCACAAGGCACACATGTTTGGATAAACCCATCACTACCAGGAGATGAGATGTTAATTGTCCATGTCTGGGTTCTAAGATGGTAAAAAAAAAAAAAAAAAAATGTGTAAGCATTTGTGTCACATTTCCTTTCAACTCTCATTCATACAAATAGTCGGTCGTATAATGTAGCAGGGTGTGTCTGTCTGTGTGTGTGTGTGTGTGTGTGCCAGTGTGGCCGGAGCAGTTTAGAGGGCATCCAGCAGACTGTCGATGCGGCCGACGAGCTCTTGTCTCTTGGCGGTCAGAGTCTTCTCGCTCTCGATGTAAGCTTCCTTCTTCACCTTGCCCGCCACCAGCCGCTCCGCCTCCTGGCAGGAGCGACACACCAGCTCTTTCACCTGGCCGTCCAGCTTCTGCACCTCCCCTACCTGAAAGCACAGAGAGAGAGAGAGGGGGGGGGGGTTAACATCGCTGTACTTTTTGAGCATTTCACTTACGACCATTTCTGTCTATGCTCTCAACTAAGCCTTCACTCGCCTTATCGGCCAAGTCGGAGCCCTCGGCTTTGAGGCGCGCCTGCAGCGAGCTGATTTCGTTGGTGAGGGTGCGGTGGTCGGCCTCCAGGGTCTTCCGACCGCTGTTGAGCGCCCCGGTGTCGCGGGACTGCTTGTAACGATTGACCACCTCGTCCATGTGTCGGTACAGACCCAGACGCTTGTTGACCAGAGTCAGCACTTGTTCGGTGATGGAGGCCACCTTCATACGCACCTCAGCTGCGGGGTCCTGAACAAAGAAGAAAGACATTAACGCAGATTTAAAAACAGTTACTGAGCTGAATGAAGATAGAATCCTGCAGAATATCTGCCGAAGTGAGGGAAAACATGCCAGCAGAAACCAGGCTCCCTTTACAGAAACCTGTCATACCTTTGTGATGGCAAAGTCCAGGCGGACATAGATGATGACGGTGAAGAAGAGGATGTAGAAGGCCGCTACAACCAAGAGAGGCTCCTGCAGCATCAGGATCCTGTTGAAGTTATAATGAACCTGGTAATCACAAAAGAGGTTTATTAAGTCAGGTTTGTGTACAATTTCACAGCTCATGTCATAAAGGGTTTTTTTGGGGCATTTTATGCTTTTATTGGATATCTACAGTAGAGAGATGTGAATAAATGAGAATATATTATCACATTACTACGCTGATAAAAATCCAAAACCTCTACTGACTAAAGCTTCTCAGGGATGGAGCATTGCATGCTTTTCTCTCTAACATATTATAAACTAAACACCTTGTTTTGACTGTTGTCGCAGTGAGAATACAATACTGTGAAGAACGCATACAGCCAGGCACATCTTCATAACATTACCGAAACTAAACAGCCCCTAATGACTGTGCTATAGATAAATCCCACTAAGAAAAACACACGGGTCCTTTTGCTATTCTTTCCATTAGCAGAGATCCACAAAGCAAGTTTAACAATTTATCTAGATAACTTTGCTGAAAAACAAACAAACTCAGAAGCTCCTCAAATCTGGAACAAGGACTGGTGTAAAACGACTTGTTCCTGTTTTTACTAAGCAACGTTACCCAGATAACTCGGTTTGTCCCGAGGAAGGCTCAATAGGTAAGAATCAAACAGGTTTATACTACCACCAGCTCTGCAGCCGACCTGGTTAATGTGGCTAATAACACCGTAGTAGCTACATGTTACATCAGTCCAAGATATCTCCTACAAATATGCAGGTAAATAATATATGCATGTAAGCTAGAATGTCTGAATTCCAATCTCGTCTTACCACAACATCCTGAATGTGATGCTCCACTAGGTTGTTCTTCGTGGCGATCAGCACGGGTCGGCCAAACGTATCCAGATAAGTATAGTGCAGCTGGTTCGGCATGCGATCAATCTTGTAAGGTGTATCCACCTGGATGTTTCTGAGAGGACATTACAGGGAAAACATGAGAACTCGGCCTCGAATACTGCAGAAGTCTCTACTAAACCTGGCATACGGAAGATTTTGCTTGCAATCACTGACCTGGCTCCCTCTGGCAGGATGATTTTCACAGTGAGCGAGTCAATCACCTGGTCATCGTACACATGGTCAACTAGTCTCATCTTCAGCGCATACTGGTCACCTAGAAGATGAACAACAGCCTTGGTTTAAATCAGGATCACAGCACACATCGGTTGTGTGGACATGGGTAGGAATCAAAGTGTGCCTCCTATGTTTGGGTTAGTTAGGCTGTCAGAAGTCAACTCACCCAGGGTGTAGAGGTACTCATAGCTGGGCAGATTGTAGCCGATCATGTAGTGGGTCTTCCAGCCTCCGAACAAGGGGAAGCGAGGTCTGACCTCCACCTCCACCGAATCCTCCAGAACCTGCAGATGGGAGGTGGAGATGTTGCCGATCTCATCTCTGTAGTAGACATCCTGAGCCGAGGCAGGGAGGATAGTCTGTTGGGGAGAAAGTAAATAGTCA
The DNA here is from genome assembly GCF_023349555.1 of Cebidichthys violaceus. Taxonomy (NCBI): domain Eukaryota; kingdom Metazoa; phylum Chordata; class Actinopteri; order Perciformes; family Stichaeidae; genus Cebidichthys; species Cebidichthys violaceus. Next base: position 1,478,108 of record NW_027176428.1, on the reverse strand, counting down.
TGATCATCATCACCTTAACAGTAAAAAGAACAACAGTGGTTTATATTTAATACAACACCTTGAAGGACTTGACAGATGAGATGCCGCTGTCTGACTGACGCTGATAATCGTAGCGTGAAAAAGGTCCCTTCAGGATGGCTCCTGTGTGCCTCAAGTCGATGGTCTCTTCCACGGCAATGTTACCCCAGTGAGAGACTTCAATGGTCCGGATGATGCTACTGATGGTGAGGAAGGGCGAGTTGTTTTCGTAATGGATCTTCATTGTATCCTGGACAATAGAGAAGAGACACAACACACAACGTTTCAGAAACTTTTTCTTTTTTTGCAGCTTCGCTCAAAGCTCATCCGATGTGGTCAAAGCTGTACCTCGCTGAACGGCGCCACGTCATGGAAAGGTCCGTACTCGATGATCTCCTCGTTCTTGCTGGGGTTGCCCAGTTTGGTGTATGTCTCCACCGTCTTGGAGGCCAGGCGGACACGCGTCGTCTGGCTGCGGGTGGGATACGGGGAGTACAGGTAGTGGTTCCCCTGAAAGACCACCAGCTGGCGCTCGGCCTGTGTGATGTGTGTGGGGAAGGGCCTCAGGACGTGGCTTAATGTCATCTCCACCTTCGTTTTCAGCTGAGCCCCCGCTGCCAAACTGGAGGGCAGCTGCACTTTGTAAAAAACCCCACTGAACGGGATCAGAGGAGAAGGAGAGGAGCACGGGTAAGAAACATCTGCATAACGCTGTAAAATATCAGCTTCTCAGGAACTACAAAAGCAAAGCTGGATAACAATGTGAGAGTCCGATCTCATACCTTTGGCCCTGAATTGTTGTCTGTTGAAGTTCAAGTGTCCCATCCTCCTCCTCATCACCCTTCACCTGTGGAAAAAAAAAAAAACTTGGTGGTTTGAGCATACTCTCTATGAAAGAACAACGCTTTCAATCTAAATACCGGACAAGTGAGAGGTCTAAAATTGCAACGTAGAATAATTCCCTTAAGGAACCGTGTGTATCCTATTATTATTCTGACTTAAAAACAGAGCATTGTTGCAGCTTCACACAAAACAGTGGAAGGGGGCAGTACTGCGCAGTCACACACGGAAGTGAGCTGCCCAGCTCATACGTGTCATTCAGCCACTGACAGAGCGTGCAGCGCTGCGGAAGTTAACATCTTTAGCAATTCAAAAAATGAATCGACCTAATCTAGGTTGAGTAGTTCGGTACATTTATGCACAAAGACAATGAGCTCATGCCAATACCGTGCACGAAGCAATATAACGTCACATGTAGAAACAGTAGCTAACGTTGACTTCTACTGGACCACACTGAATCGCATGAGCCTAGCGAGTAAGTTAGCTGTGTTCATGCATTCATTGAACACACTGTAACATCGTATGTTAGCATGCTAATAACCAGCGCACTGCTGCTGCTGTCAATTTAGGAAAAAGGAAATGAATGAATAGAGACTAGCAAGCTTTGCACAGCCAAGAAATGAGTAGCATACTATGGAGTAGTTAGCTTACAGGCTAAATGCTAGCTAGCCGGAGATAGAGATGCTAGCGGTGTTTAATTCACTGGTGTGAGGCTCACCGAAGCTCCGATGTACGCCAGGTGAGGGGCCACGTCAGCCTCCACCGCTAACACGAAGCTGTGCACGGCAGAGTGTCCCTGGTTGGACAGGACGATCTCCGCGGTGATCTTGGCCAGATGAGTGCCCAGGTCCACTGTCCTCTTCACCTCCTCGTTCACCAAACCGTCCGCTGAAACCTCCCGGCTCACGGCCGCCAGAATCAGCAGCAGGCAAGCGGCGAGAAGTGGCGACTTTCGAGTCATGGTTAAGAGAGAAATAATTCAGAGCCGAGGGGGAAAAACCGGGATAAGAACGGACAGCGTGAGGGGAAACAAACCGTAGAGCAGCAAAGAAAGGGCCGCCGCGCCGCTCTACATCAGAAAGGATGACGCTTCATTCCGTCCGACGTGATGACGTCACGGCGTGCTCTTTACAACGCGCTGTGCGTCGGAAGCGATTGTGGCACAAACAGATAAAAAACTATAATTCAAGAAGTTTTTTGTTTTTTTTCAGAAGACAACGACATTAAGATAACTTAAAACTTTTGCCTCTAAATGTCGGAACCTGATGACTCTCTGACCATGAAATAGTTGTTGGTAGTCAGTGGCCTCCTAATGTCCTAATGGCACCCGCGTTAGTGTGCCATTAGTGTTAAAATGTCTATTTCAGTGGAATATATAGTTTTTATGTTTAACTACTTGTCATTTTGCAATGTCACCACGCCGAAATAGCTCAGTTGGGAGAGCGTTAGACTGAAGATCTAAAGGTCCCTGGTTCGATCCCGGGTTTCGGCAGCAGTGAGTAACTTCTCAAAATTTCAAGAGGTGTTTTAGCGTTCTCGCAATGTTGTTATTGAATGGGGTTTATGGACAACTGGTACCTGTTTGCTGTTAATGTCTTTGTAGGCTTCAGCCCATGGACTGTGTGAGATGTAGGGTTTCAATCAAGAACACTTGAATCACACACAACACAAGGGGACTGTTCTGTAAGTGAAATGTGATAAATAAAACTCAGTATTACAATGGAGTTCAGGACATAGTTGAAAAGACTATTTAATTCTATAGCACTGGATTAAAAAGCCTGCTAAATGTCTTAAATGTTACTGTGGATTCAGTTCTATAGACTATAATAAACTGCAGCAAGAATGGAATTACACACACAAAATAATCATCTATTGTCAGTTAAATGGAAAAAAACAAAATCAAAGTCATCATCTTATGACATGTTGGCCTATACCAGACTTGCATAACGACCCGAGCAACATGCTCAGAAGATGTTGGTTCTCTTTGGATCGACCTACATATGTGAACAAACATTCTCCGCGATGAACAAATCCAGATCCAGATCCTCTCTCACTGACAATCGCCTGTCAGCTGTCCTTCACATTCAACCTGACTTCAGTGCACTCGTTCAAGCCCAACACAGACTAGAGTTCTCGCACTGAACTAAAAAACACAAAATGAGGTAATTGGACTACAAACAATTATAATAAAAGTACACCTTTTTCAGAAACATGATGCCTGTCAGTGTTTTACTATTACATATGTATATTTTTTGGATCATTATTCCTGCTACAGATGTTTAAGGTGGAGCACATTGTAGCTCCTTGTTTGGGTAGTTAGGAAAGGTTTGACAAATTATAATGTGCAAAGTAACTAGTAACTAAAGCTGCCAGACAAATGTAGTAGTAGTAATGTTTCCCTCTGAGATGTAATGGAGTGGAAGTACAAAGTTGAATAAAATGGAAATACTCAAGTAAAGTACCTTGCATTTGTACTTAAGCACAGTACTTAAGCAAATACTGTATACTTGTTACATTCCACCACCGATCATAATATTTACTCTTACCACTCACAGCTTATCAAAACCATACAATTTACTGCTTTTTATGAAGAGGTGGAATAATATTGAGCAGGATTGAGTTCAGTCTATTGGTTCTACAGTCCCTGTTTTTCATGTGAAAAATAATTGCCCACCCCTGGCCTATATTCCCTCTGGGTATAGTGAGCTGGTCAGAGATGACATGGGAGTAGCTGACTCTGCTGGAGACCTGGAAAGTACTGTGGAGCTTCTGGAAATGAGCAAGTAAACTAGGTCCCAAACTGTTGACCGCTAAGAGAGAATACCACAGTGGCTGGAACAGTGCGGAGTGAATGACAGCCATGAGGCAGTAAACATAACATCAGGGGGGAGAGGGGAGTAGGTCACACTTTTGTCCCAGGCTCTCTTACTGCAGGTTATTCTGGTTAACCACAGATAGCTAATAGAAAAGACCAATTTAACTTCAACGTAGATGATATGTAGGCCAAAATGTTGTTGTTCTGAATACTCATTAATTAATCACAATTGTTATCTAAGACAATGAAAATGAAGGAGAAGCATACGATTTAAGGCTCATCTAGTTTCCGCGTTTTCACTTGCTCTTCTGTTCCTGTATATGTAATTAAACCTATAATATAATTTCTGACATTTTGTGTTTATTGTGACTTTTCAGGTTGCTGTGGAACAGGGCGTGTCCAGCGTGTGACGTCAGCTCTCACCGACAGAGAGCTTGTTTTGGAGGAAGTGAACAGATCTCGGCTAGCAGATTAGCACTTTAGCTTGACAGGAAAAAGCAAGCGTCAACGTTAACAGGGCGAAAACGGACCATTGTACCGCCACATCGCCTCCGTTTAGGACGAAGAGAGATTTACATCGGCAGTGGCAGTGTTGACTTTGACAAACAGAGTTAGCTGCGAAGCTAGCTATCGGAGATAATTTAGCTGTCGACGCTTTAAACGTGTTGTTTTCGTACGGCAGACGTTTATCGGAGCTGTTAGCCTGTTAGCTAGCCTGCGCGTGAGCTAACGCTTCCAACCGAGGCAGAAGAAAAGTCCAGTTTTGATTTTTGTTTTTTTACCGCAGGATCCTTGCCCAGGTGAGTTTCTGGTGACTTTAGTTATTGGGTTTTACTATCGATATGTACTCACCATACAACGTTAGCTGTCGTCAACTTAGTTTCACATTTGTTAATACATCTTAAGCTAACTAAACGTTAGCTTAAATTAAGAAGTGTCACTGATGTGGTAATTGTTAGCTCACACGGTGTGTAAAAAGAGTGTGTTTAATAATGATACTGTTTTTATTACATGTAATTACTTACTTAGCTATCTAGCATTTTGATCCCAAAATGTAACGTTAATGTATAACACCGTGGTAGCCCGTGTATTTGATGTCTTTATAGGTAAAAATACATATTGATACACGACTCTGCGTCGGTTTATTTAGTGGAATTAAGTACAACCAGAGAGATCGATAGATTGATCACTTTTATTGATTATACCTGTGTGTGTGTATGTGTAAGTATTGTATGCAACTACAGCATTTGCTGTGCTAATCATGTTTGCCAAGTCATGGTTCCCTTAGTCCTGTGTTTTGTAACCATGTGATCAGTCCCTGACACACTGTCATGGGGTGCAGATTATGAGAGCCGCAGCAAGAGCTCCACGATAGTGTTGCTTCATAACAGCACCGATGTGGATTCAAGCCGTGGCTCTCCTATTAATTTAACGTAAACGTAAAAGTGATGTGTGGCGTTAAACTGCTACATATTTTTGTTAATAATGACTTTGTTTATATAAAGTAAGAAATGCGTTGTGATGTCTGGAGCAGGCGCAAAGACAATACTGTTTAAATCAGCATCAGCCATGAGTTGTAGTACAAAAAGATAATCTGTACTTCTGATGATCCGGATCTTTTATTACCAGAAACATGATTGTGATTTCAGATTTTTTCAACAATCAATAAATAAGCATGACTTTATGTGAAAAATTGGGAGAAATAATTTAGAGATGTTTATCAGGGATTTTATATCAAGCGATATAGATCAGTTATTCAGGGAAGGATGAGCACATTTGAAGAAGAGCTGAGCGAAGTCCTAGATTGCTTCTTCTTTTACAAGTTAAACTAGTATCCAAATAGTTTTACTAAACTCTGTTAAGTCTGTGTGGATAATGATTGACGTGCAACAACTGATTGGGAGGACAAATACAGAGCTCAGCTGGGAAGTCATGAGGCAATAGATCACAGATGTGTAATAATTCATTTGATTTATGGTTCCATTCAGAATGTTTTGGAGTAACTGGGTGTGTGTTCCATTCTTGCTTTCAGTTTGTTGTAACTTCCAGCTTTTTAAAGGTACAAGAATTCTATCTTTGGGAATGAAACAATGTTGTTTATTTTCCCATTGAATGGTTTGTTTAAACAAAATATAAATATCACAAAATCAACGCTTTACAGCACAACGATAATAATTTAAAAAAAAAAACGTAGTACATAGTACATGTCATTTCAACACTACCATTATATTTTGGAAAATAAAAAAAATAGTAGTGAATTGTTTCATGAATTGTATTTGGAGCGTTGGTACAGTGTGGAGCACATATTGTTGCCCCTCTATCACTGTATTTGTCTTTGTTTGTGAAGGAAACTTGTGTATTGCAGACAGTGTGCTTGGTTTCATTCCAAGAACAGCCCAATTTTCTTCGGAGTGTATTTGGAGAAGCACACATGCCTTATCGTCTTTCTGTGAAACCTGTTGGCTCATATCAAAAGGGTCCCCGTGGCACGACTCCTGTATTCATCTTGTTGGAGCAATCGCACCGTTGATCTGCTTCTATTGGGGATTTTCTTTTTCCCTTTTAATCATCTCTCTCTCTCTCTCTCTCTCTCTCTCTCTCTCTCTCTTTCTCTTTCTCTTTTTGTCTTTACAGCTGTGGCACAATGACATCAAGGAAGAAAGTACTACTCAAAGTCATCATCCTCGGAGACTCTGGGTGAGTGTGGTTGAGACAACAATAAAGAGTGATGCTTAATGGTTTATTGTAAAGAAAACACTTAGTTGGGGTATTTAATCTGGTAATAATAATATGCTCACATGTATTCAACCAGCAAGGAACCTATTTTGAACTTCACCAATCAATGCATCACAATTACATTTTCTGTTTCACTTGTTTCTGAATGTCTCCTGTGATTCTTATTTTATATTTTTTTCTCCTTCTAGAGTTGGGAAGACCTCGTTGATGAACCAGTATGTGAATAAGAAGTTCAGTAACCAGTACAAAGCCACAATAGGTGCTGATTTCCTGACGAAAGAAGTCATGGTGGATGACAGACTTGTCACAATGCAGGTACTGAGAAATGATGTCGCAGTAACTTCTGTCTTATCAAAACACAATTATCAAATCTAAGACAATCGTAGAAAGCAAAATAAAGGTATACAAATGCTAATTCATATCCCCCACTCGAACAATAGACTGCCACGGTTTTAATGGTTTATGGCAGTAAATGCATTATTTCTTTCTATGACTTTTCTGTAAAAGCAATTTATATATACATTAAGGAAAATAGCTATTAAACGAATAGCGGAGATTAGGTACAGATCTGGTTAATGTGAACCATGTAAACTCTCCAGTCAAAGCCTTAATCGCTTTATTTACAGTAATCTGATTATTTAGTGTATGTGAACCCACCGCGTCTGATCTATCCTGTCTCTCAGATTTGGGACACAGCCGGTCAGGAGAGGTTCCAGTCCTTAGGCGTAGCGTTCTACCGCGGAGCAGACTGCTGCGTGCTGGTGTTCGACGTGACGGCACCCAACACCTTCAAGACTCTAGACAGCTGGAGGGACGAGTTCTTGATCCAGGCCAGCCCTCGAGACCCGGAGAATTTCCCCTTTGTGGTGCTGGGCAACAAGATAGACCTGGAGAACAGACAGGTGGGTCCAGATAATCCTAATTTATATAATATGTCATTATATGCACCGATTGTTGTTGTTTTTCAAGGAAGTTTGGTAGTTTTTGAGCCCTTAAAATGTAGTTTAGAACAGTTTTTAAAAATAGCTTGGATTGAACAGTCACTCTCTCATGTTTCTAAATTAAACAATAGCTATTTTGCGTTTCAGGTGACAACCAAGCGAGCACAGGCTTGGTGTCAAAGCAAGAACAACATCCCATATTTTGAAACCAGCGCCAAGGAGGCAATCAATGTGGAGCAGGCCTTCCAGACTATCGCACGCAACGCCCTAAAACAGGTACCTTTCCAGCAGGAAATCCCATTAAGACGGTTTGACCCGGTCTCTTGAATGTTTCAACATTTGTCCTGTGAAAGCCGGGAGATGCAACTGTTTTGTCTGATTCCAGGAGACCGAAGTGGAGCTGTACAACGAGTTCCCTGAGCCGATAAAGCTGGACAGGAACGAGCGAGCCAAGCCGTCAGCGGAGACCTGCAGCTGCTGAGGGCTCTGGAGATCTTCAGGGTGGGGTGGGGGGGGGGGTCTGTCTCTGCCCCTCACTACCCTTTCTTGCCTTGTCTATATATCCCTTATCCCATGGTCCACTGTGTTAATCCCTAAAGCCCAACATACAAGCAGCATCCCACTCATGGAGTATACTACTACAAAACATGCTGCACTCACCTCCTTATGTATACAAAACACACATTTTCTATAAAATAGGAGTCTCCTAGCCCAAAGAACACCTAAAGGAAACATCATGGAGTCCACTCGTACGATGCTTATTACTTCCTAGTGTTTCCCCACATACTTTTTCATGACGGTGGTGGTTTGGGCTAAGCTTGTTTTCGGTTCCGTATATATCGCTGCGTTCATGCCCAGTTTTGGTTCTAACTCCTTTTTAGTTGGTAACATCGAAACATTATATCTTCATGTTTGTGTTGAGAGGAAACACTGCCCCCCCCCCCCCCTCTACACACACACACACACACACACACACACACACACACACACACACACACACACACACTTTTTTTGTCATTTGTGTTGTGGCTTAAATTTCTTTGACTCTCAAAAAAGACATCAGCTGAAGTAGTGAAGGAGCAGAATGTGTGAAGGTGCATGTGGGTCACAATAATATGCTGCCTGCTGATTCTTGTTAATTGGCACATAATTGAAAATCTAGTACCATGACAGGAGTTTTTTTTGCACTTTGTTGTCATCCACAATTACTTAACACTCTCTTAAGAATCCCCCTTTTGGAGCCACAATAAATGCAGATGTAGCTCAGGTTGAGGATGTTGTGAGTTCAGACTCGGCTCCTTGACGCAAGTGCTGTCCCTAACACTCTATTTGCTGTTCCTCTATTGGGAAAACGTAGGTTCATCTCGTAATCAGTTATTCTTGGTACAACATCTGACGTGGGAATGAACCAAATGAAGACGGCGTGTCGTTCTACCCGATGGCCCCGGAGAGGAGAGATTTCACTCAAGTATAAATATCATTCATAACCGAGTACTATTGGTTAGTAAGTTAGTTTTTACCGTCAACTATTGCAAGACTTTGTATATTTGCAGACCTCTCAATCACTGCGTGGGGAAGGCAAAAAAAAGTTGTGTTGTAAATCTCCATATCAAGACTCTGCCAGTTGCTCGTGTTGGCAAACAATTTAAGTGCTTGACATTTCTTTTAACCGATCAGATCTTTAACCGTCTGTTCGTATTATGTTAAAAACTTCGAAATGCATTATAGATTACAAGATAGCATACATACTGTAACTTTTGAAAGAAGAAAAAAATAAAAAAAAGGTGTGGGGAAGTATTGGCATTCATCATTATTATATTATTAATAAGATAAATGCATAGCATCTACATTGTTTCGAAATGTCTTCGCGTTTCAAGTAATAAGGGTAATAAAAATCTTGATTAAAGCATGCTGTCTTTATTTCTGACATTTATTGCGAACATTTTGAAATGAAATAGTATCTGTGTAGCTTTTTTTTTATTTTTTTATTACGTTTAAAAAGATTACTAACGAAGCAAAAGCATGTTTTTCTCACAACTGTCAAAATAGCTTAAGTGGAATAAATAATGCCTGAACGGTCTTTTAACACTGCAGAGTTTTCAGTCCCAGTTCATATCTTCATTTGCTTCTTGGTTTCTTATTGGCCCCCTGAAGCCACTCATGAAGGGCCCCTGTAGACTTGGGCTGAGCCTCTGCCTCGCTTTCTCGCTCTTCTTTACTCTCACATGTGGTCGGCTCCTTCCTCTTTGAAGGCGCGCTGCTCGTCAGCCAGCTCATCATCATCTTACTGCTGGCTGTGGGTTTGGGCTCCTGTGGGGTTAAAAAGGGTCAGACTGGTCAGCTTAAACCTCTCAACTCACCAGACAAACTGACACTTTTCCAGTAAAACACCACAGTAAAGCTGATACCTTTTTGCTGTTAAGATCTACAGGCTGAAGGCACTCCGGAGAGTTGTTGCGAGAGTTGTTTACCAGTGAAGAGACGGGGTGAAAAGTCAAACTGTTTTTCGACTGGAGCAGTTTCATGGCGTCCAGAGACTTCACCTCCCCAAAATCCAGCCATCTTCTCACTTCTTCCTCTCCATCCAGGACTGCTGGCATTCTAAACCACAAACCATACAGGAACTTAAAATTTCATACAGACATCAACAGCGTTTCCTCATTATCTATCCTCACCTATCATGGATGCTTTCCAGGTTCATGGAGGCGTTCACAGTGATTACGCTGTATGTGTAAAGGGGTTCTCCGCCACCTGGTGGTGTCCAGCAGTCAAACAGTCCAGCCATAGTCAGCAACTTCCATCCAGACCACTCACCGGGTGCTTCTCCTCCCTGAACAAACACACAGAGCAGAGGGGTACAGCCACAACGATTAGATTCTATGAAAAATGTGACCGATTTTACACTCCTTAGCCTGGCACCGGTTAGTATGTAGCATGACATTCTGAATGCTAAAGAAACACCTGGAGGACACATGCACACAGCTTTGGCTCCTCTCCCACACAGGATATTATCAGTCACGGTCATTTCCGCCCTAGCTGCATTCTCATCTGGATGAAAGTAAATGTTCATGGTGCTTATATTGCTATAGAAACCCCAATATGAACCTCTGTCAAGTCAGGGGAGGCCTCCTCTGGAGGGCACACGGTCTCTGAATCCTCCTTATTGCCAGCTGAGGTTGTGGGGTCATCCTCCCCCTCTGTTTTCTCCTGGGTCTGAGGAAAGTATATGAAGAAAGGCTGCTTGTCCTTTGCCTGCCTCTTCCACTCATAAAAGCCGTCAGCTAGGATGACGCAGCGCTGCCCTTTCAACAGCGGGTCCTTTAGGGAGACGAACAAAGTGATTAGACGTAAAGCAATAATGGTAATATAGCTTAGCAGTGCCTAAATCTGCACGCACCTTGTATGTTTTCTTCTCCAGTATATTTTCACTGCGGCAGTTGTTGGTGCTGTATTGCATCTTCTTCGGGTCGCTCTCCTTGAACCAGGCAGGGACCAGACCCCAACGCATGGAGGCCAACACACACTCATCGACAGGAGCATCCTGCAGACACACAATAACGTAAGTGCCAACAACATACAACAATGCTGTTCAATGCAATAACTCTGCAGTACATACTACCTTTTGGGGGGCTTATAATGGTCCATAATGTTGAGACTGTGACTGAGAGAATTTTTACTACTTATCAATAACATACTTGTTTTATTATACTCTTGTTTGCTTATTTAGCATATTTTTACATTTTATTGTAAATTTCAATATATTTCTATTTTTAAGTCATGTCTTGTATTTTGCACTGTGTTGATTGTTTAATGTTATGCACCATCCACCATGTAATTCCTTGTATGTGCAACATACTTTGGCAATTAAACGGTTCTAAATCTGTGGTTAATAATTTTAACTACTAATTAAGATGTGTGTTGTTGCATTGGATTGATGTGTGTACGTATTGAATTATTACAGATTTGAGTATTCCTCTCCTCCACAATTATCTACCAAAAGATGTTTTCTGCAGATGTGTCTAATGACGTCATAGGGCAATATCTTCGTCCATCACTTAAAACAGTTTATCAATCGCCCTCAGGCACGTGCAGTGTTTCCTTACCTTATCAAAATGCCTCTGTGACAGCAGCACGGGACTCGTGGTCTGCGGGCTCTTGTTGTAAGAGGGTCGGTATTTGTCCGCGTCTCCGTCCCTCCAGCGGGGTCGTCTCCGCTGCCCTCCTCGGTCTCTGTAGGAGCAGGCTCGGCTCACCTCGTCAGAAGCGAGTGTGCACGCGGTTCTACCACACATTTTTAGGGCGAAAATAGAACTTTTCCGCTTCAGGGTTCAAAATAAGTTAAGCTAAACTAAGTTAACACGCATTCAGTGTTTAGCGGTTTACCCTTGTTTCATTTCAGGAAACAAAACAGTTACTTTTTCACGACTGCAGTAAACCGTGTATGCGGGGATTTGCCCGGGCAGGCTGCTGTTATGTCACGTGACACCCGTGACGTACTGCAGCCCCAAGATGGCGACAGCACACAAACAACTGTCAAAATTCAAAATAATAACAACAACACAGCACACCGTATTAAATTATTCCACAAGACAACGATATTACGTAACACACACACACACAAACACACACACACATGGTCGTGTATACATGTCTCTGTACACGTGGTTGCATCGGGAGTTTGTCTGTCCAGTGGTTGCTATGGTGACAGTAAACCGGTCGAGAGTCAGGCATACCTTCCGGTCAAACTTGGCCTCTCGAGTTGATACACCTGTGGACATCAGCAGCAGGTAAGAGCAACAAACACTGAAACCAGGAGGTCAAAGCTTTGCTTCAAATGGTTTATGCTAATATTCCAGTAGAGAAAACAGTGTGTCCTGCTGCTGGCAACTTTGCCTGTATGTTTATGGCAATGTGAAAGTTGCAACAAGTGTTGCTATCATTAAAGGAGGACTTGTAACCTGTGGTGGTTTTCAGTTCTTGGGATATGTGTGAGGTTTTGGGGCCTCTGTTCTACAGGTTACTGGAGGGAATCAGGAGTATCACACCCTGCCTGAGGTATTAGGTATAAACCTGACAGGAGTAGCCAACCTGTCTACTGCACAGCAATGTGACCCACTTCATGGTCCAGTGCACTTGGAAAGACACTGATCTTGCAAAACCAGTTGCCAGAGATCCATGACACCTTCCAGTTGTTTACAGCGTTTTAATCATGTGCATGTTACTTGTGTTTACTGTCCTCTTGAGCGGATCTTGAAGCAGAGCCAAAGAAAAGGTTTCCCTGAAGAATGAGAGCTGATGTTAGTATGGAGGCCATCAGGTCCAAACAGTCTGTCCAGCTGGACCAGGAGGGACACCAGGCTACCAATAGAGGTAACTGTAATGGAAAAAAATATGCATAAACAACTGTGTCCTTGCTGTGAACCTGAAACTGGAAATAACAACTGTAGCTTATTAACTTTTTCAACAGACTGCTGTGATACGTGCTCTGTTGAATTATCTTCCCATTTGCAAATGAATAAACAGACAAAGACAATTTGTGAACAAAACTCTTCTCCTGAACTCTTCTCCTGATTATCATTAGAAATTTTCCACAACATAACGCACCATGTCCAGACAGTGGTGAGAGACACAGAGCAACAAAGGAAACATGGACCAGACAAATAATACTGGAAATCACTTTATTTTCTTCAAATGTTAATCAAAAGGTGGCCCCATCACCATAATTCATAACACTGAATGTTTAGTTGAACCATCTACCACTTCCAATGGTAATAACATGGGCATATATTCCAATTTTAACTGTTTAGAGCTACATGTTGGAAATAGAATTAGAGCTTGGGCCTTCAATAGAGGACATTCTGGGTTCTCCTGTTGTAACTTGCTGCTGAGGGACTCGTTTCTAGACTGAAACATAAAGGTATCTTCAAGGTATATCCTGTACGACTTCACACCTCCGAAGGACTGCATTTATAGATCACGAATGCTGAATTAATAATGAGGTCACACTCAGGAGCACCAAATGATTGAACTCAGAGGCCACGTATTCAAGTTTCATGACTTCCCACTTTTTTTGCTCCAAGGTAAAGAGGTCAAGCCATAATCTTTAGTCGCTCCAGTTTAGGCATATATCTTATTCATCAGCAGATGTGTGGACATTGTGTTTTGTAATATATATTTTACAGTTGCATATGCTATGTTGAATGTTCTAAGAAACTATATGTTGTGAATATTCTCCTGCCTTTTCCTCTTTAATGTACCGGGCTGATGTTGGCATGTTATGCCATTGAAGAAGATTCTATTGTACCACAATTCTGTGTACTGTACTGTAACAATCCCTCTGTTGCTGCAGGGGAAACAGGAGGTTCATCAAAGGATCAGAAGGTCACAGCTGTGGTCCAGCAATGCAACCAAGATGAAGGCAGAAGTCCCCAAACGAGTAGGTTTACCCTGCAGGGGAACAACCAACATGCTTAATGGGTTCCCTTGGGATAGTCTCCCCGTACTGCATGAACAGCATCATCTCTGAAGAGCTTTCTAGACAACTAACAGTATACATCACTCGACAGAATTTGATTTGTGTGTATGTGCGTCAGGTAAACCTCCGGAGGGAAAAATTCGCCGCAGTTCTGTCAGTTTACCTGTTCTTAACCCAGAGAGGTTAAGGACAGCCAAAGCCCTTGCAGAAAAAGCTGTCAGGGTGGGTTAATGTTGCTGGATATACACAACATTTATGTGGTCGCATACATTTTCTGATTGTTCCACAAAGCTGTACATGACTGGTGTCTGCTCTGATTCCTCTCAGATGCATAAGATATTCTCCGTCCAGGGCCCTTACCCTGTCATCAGGGCAGCATTGAGGGCCAGAGGCTGGGTGGAGCAGCGCATGCACCGCCCAAACCACAACGCCCGCAGAGCCAGCACTAACGATGCTGGTGACAGCGATGACGGTTAGCTCGATGAAAGAATGACTGTTTCAGAAATCATGTTATCACTGGATGTGGATATCTATCGATCTATATCCCATCATTTATTTACATTGCTCCTTCTTCTCAGATAACTCAGACAATCTCGAAAAAGAGCAGGATCCAGATGGACTGTATGATATCATGGTAAAAAATAACATTCATGGTTGTAGGCTAACAATGAGGCTCACGTGATATGCAAACAGGCAAGAAGAGGCACAGCAAGGGAAAGCTTGTTGCTAACTTTGTGAAACATGTTGGACATTTAAGGGTCTTAACAGATTCAGCTCTCATCCTTTACCCCCCTTCTCATGCAGTCTCGCCTGGTGCGTAATGAAATGGTTTATTTCTATTGGACAAACCGTCGAGACGCCATCAACACCAAGAGTTTGCAAAAAGAACAGATTACCAATCATTTTGCAAAAGCAGGCAGCTTCACCACCAAGGTACATTTGTATGCTATAGTCATTTGTTACAGCCAAAAAATGACTATTCACTTGTCTCCTGTCCACCATTGATATTTGTCTTTTCTTTGTCAGGTTGGATTGTGTGTGAACCTGAGGAACCTGCACTGGTTTGATTCAGCTGACCCAGACACCTTCTTCCCTCGCTGTTACAGACCAGGAGCACAGGATGAGCAGGCTGCTTTCATTGGTCAGCTCTGACCTAACGGCCCATCATAGATTACACCTATCTCTTTTTATTGTATTTCCAGCATCCTTCCACCTTCACTCACAGAGAACGCTTAGAATAAATGCCTCCCTGTCTCTGTGCTTTGTGTAGAGGACTACAGGAGGACAGCCTGCACCAGTTTTTTGAAGTACATTGTGGAGAGGGAGCAAGGAGTTCAGGGAGAGGGAACCAGACACAACATTCGGGCTGTGAAGATACGAAGCAAACCGCAATCTAGTCCAGTGGTCCTTTCCAAAATGATTAACAGCGCACTCAGAGTATGCCAAGAGTTTCTAGAGAGCCTGGAGCATCAGGACATTGACGTACCCTTAGAGACACCACAAACACTTACAGAGGAGGAGTGGGCAGAGTTTATCAACGGCTACTACCTCGTTGTTCAGTGAGTACTGTGTGAGAGATAAAAGGAAACTGGCAAACCAAAGTGCTCCTCGGTATCTCACTATAGTCTCTCTGTTTCCTCGCACAGTGAAGGAGCAGAGATCGAGAACAGTGATCATTTTGTGACCTGCTGCAAAGCAATGCTGCAGAGGCTGGTGGAGGTCAGTCCACAGCTGGACATAGGCGGCATACACAACATCTGGATCATCAAACCTGGAGCAAAGTCCAGGGGCAGAGGTGAGAAGTCAGACAAACTGTTCACATAATATCTGACATAATCCTGGCTGACCTGCGACACCTGCCTTGTAGGTATCATTTGTGCCAGGCGTCTGGATCAGATCCTCAGGCTGGTGGACAGTAATCCAACCCTAAGGAAGGAAAGCAAGTGGGTAGTGCAGAAGTACTTGGAGCGTCCTTTGCTGGCCCATGGCACCAAATTTGACGTGCGCCAGTGGTTCCTGGTCACCGTGTGGAACCCTCTGACTGTGTGGTTCTATAAAAAGTGCTACTTGCGCTTCTCTACTCAGCCTTACTCACTAGATACACTGGACAGGTAAGACGGGGATACTTCTCAAGAAAGTAGTTGGAGAGTAGAAGCAGTGAGAGTATCATTTCTCTAACCATGTCCTCTTAGTTCATGTCTCATTATACTTCTCTCCATTCCTTGTCACCATTTTCCTCTCATCTGTCTTTCCAATCTTGGCCTCTTTACCCCATTCTTGCAGCTCTGTGCACCTGTGCAATAACTCCATCCAGAAGCACCTGACACCTTCCAAACAACGCCATCGCGGTATCCCAGCAGACAACATGTGGTCGGATGACCAGTTCAGGACATTTCTGTCCAGCCAGGGCCGGGAGGCTCAGTGGCGGACAGTGGTGGTCCCCGGGATGAAGAAGGCTGTGATCCACGCATTACAGACAACACAGGATCTGATGGAGGACCGCAACAACACATTTGAGCTCTACGGTGCTGACTTCATGTTCGGTAGGATGGGATCACTGTAACTTATGCTTACAGTGTATCTTACAGAATATGTTATACTGCCTGTATCAACACAGTCAACTTATATATTAAAAATGCTTTTTCTGGAGCTGTAAAAAAATATATATATAAGTAGTAAAATAAACATGGCATTCAATTCTAATTTAGATCACATTTTGATAAACACAATTATGATAACAGAGGAATAATCACAACTTAGATATATGTCGTTCTGTGTTTCTAAGGTCCTGACCTGCATCCATGGTTGATAGAAGTCAATGCCAGTCCCACGATGGCTCCCTCCACCCCTGTGACCACCCGCCTCTGTAATGCTGTGCAGGAAGACACATTACGTGTCGTCCTGGACCGGAGGGCAGACCGCACTGCCAACACTGGAGACTTTGAGCTCATATATAAGCAGGTACCGAAGAGTTCAAGTGGCCCCCTTTGTGAGGGAGAAATACATTACTTTAAATGTCCCTTTTTTGTCTCTAGGCAGCCGTAGACATGCCACAGTATGTCGGGGTCAACCTACTTGTGGAGGGCTATAAGATCAGATGTCCCTGCTCACTTCCTCCACTGCAGTCCTCCGACCGTTCAGCACCAAAACACTGCGGCCCAGTCAAGGAGAAGGAACCTAGGGCAGAAAAAGTAAAGCTTCTGCCTAAGATGTTGTTAAAGTGTGCAGAGACTCAGCTGAAATACATCAGCAGGGGGGTTCCACCACTTCCTCCTCTTCCTCCTGTACAAGCCCCTGTTAAAACCTTCTCACTTCCACTGCCAATGAGTGTGACATCCATCCACCTGCCCATTAGTGCCCAGTCTCACTCTGTACTTTTGTGGAAGAGGAAACCAGAGGTATCAGAGGAGGTCCAACCCTGTACCTCTTTGTCTCTTTCCAAAACAGTCCAGACTAGCAGCACCTTGAGTGCCTAAAACACTGAAGGTTTGTTGACCAAATCATTGTTGAACTCCTCCAGGTCGAGCTTCCTTTTTGCCGACCTCATAATAAAGTCAGAATTGAATAGATTGCCATGTCTTGTTTTTTACTCACTACTTTCTTTTAATTTTCTTTAATTTGATTTAACACAAAATTGCCCAGAACATCCCCAGAACAAGTTGTCAACTATTTGTACTGGGTCTTTTTCTTTGGTAGAGTAGTTCATGTACATGTTCACAGCAAAGTGTGTGGATTATCCAGAGCAACAGGGAAACTGTTTCAGGAATGTTGCTGTTGATTTTCATAAAGGGCATTTTCAGTGCTGTGAGCATCATAAAAAAAAAAAAAATCCCTTCACCACCTGTGTAGTGTGGTGGAGTCAAAAATAATAGGCTAATAAAAACAAAACAAACACCATGGCATTAAGTGAGATTATGTGGTGGAAAAACACACTTTTACAGCACATTGCTTAAGGCACTTGTGATGCTGAACTCATGATTTGAAAACTTGAGCAAAGAAAATTAAGGATAAATAGTAAATACAATTTTAAAATGATATACTATATATATATATATATATATATATATATATATATATATATATATATATATAACAGACACACACAGAAACCTGACATATAGTGTAAATAAATTCAGTGTATGAATACTGATATACAATATTATATGATATATTTATATACTCTATGTATGTATACACACATATAAATGTACATTTATATGTGTGTATACATACATAGAGTATATAAATATATCATATAATATTGTATATCAGTATTCATACACTGAATTTATTTACACTATATGTCAGGTTTCTGTGTGTGTCTGTTATGGAAATGAGAGGATTGATGAATCTATATTGAGAGAAGGAAAACAGCCAGGGGGAGCAGTCATCATGGATTGTAGGGAGAAAGCACAGGGGGAGATGATAAGGATGATAAGGGCAACATTTACATTTTTAGGAAATCTTGTATTCCTTGCCTCCCTAAATTGAAGCATCCAATCAATTAATTTTTAGAATATAGCAGGCAGAACAGAAAAGTATACACCATAAAAATACCCTAACCCAACACAACGGGAGAAAAACAAACGCAATGGAGTCTTTTAAACCTGTCTGCATTTCACTACAGATGTCAACCGCAATAACACACAATGGACGGTTGGTGGCGACAATTCCCCAATCGAAGAAGTAAACCACATCTTTATAGGACGACGAAGAAGAGGCGCTACACGACAACAGTCAAAGACGTCCCCCTTATTCTACCTTCTGTAACCGTACGAAGAAATGGCGGCGTCCGTGTGCCGAGTCGGGAGCACTGTGGGTCGAACCCTCACCAAAACCCGCAGTGTAAGTACAGATTTAAAGGGTGGGCAGAAAAGCTATGACATGTATATGTGGGATACCTGTACTCGGCTTGTTTTGGCGCAACGCTGAAAGTTATTGGAGAGGTTGTACCGCCCGCTAAGAGCTACGGGAACGGGTTAGCTTACACTGTTAGCATTAGTTAGCTAGCAGTGAATGCAAGGTCAACTGTCAAATGAGGCGGTACGTCTCGTGAGGGACTCTTGATGTGAAAGATCCGCTTAAATAGGTGTTGTTCAGATCAGCTGGACGTTGTGTCGGTCTGTCACAAGGTCAGCAGCTGTAACGTTTGCCTCTTGTCCTCACCTGCCCTCACATGCTAAGCTTCCTGCTAGCAGCGTTAGCATGGTGACTTTGGAAACGCCGACTAGTGACAATGCTGTATTACTTTAGTCAGTCGTCAACATGTTGTATTGTTGAATACGTACTTTTACATCATGTCGACAGTAATGTCAACACTTTGCACTGAGACTGATTTTAGATTATTCAGGAAACGAGGTTGAGAATCAACTTTCACAGTAACGTGAAAATACCGTCTGAAATGAAAATGGTTATAGAATGACAGTACCTTACAGTGCAATGTGATGGATGATATGTTAAACTAGACAGTTAAAGCTACATGTTTTACATCCGATTACAATTGGTATACATACTGATATATATACTGGTATTCTGGCTTTCTCTAATTTTAGTCATTGGCAGATAGCAGTAGGTGGCAGTGGTGTCAATGTCAGCTGCAAAGTGTTGCCCTGTGCCAAACATTTCTATCCTTGCTTTAGTTGTGAATGGATCGATTTGAAGTGTTCAGAACAGTCAGACATCCAGAGACTCTCGTTACTCGATCACTACATTCAGTTTGCGTTTTACCTCTGGTCTTAATGAGAAAACAAGAGAGCACATGCCTCAAATCTGTTGTGTCCAGTCCCTTAAAATGTGTTATTTTAAGAACAGAAAACACACGTGAGCCTGCTTATTTTCAGTTGCAGTAATGCATGTTATTCTAACAGTATTTTTAAATGTACAGGATTTTAAAATGACGTGTTATCTCTTCTCCTCCAGCCCATCTTGCTGTCTCTGAGGCGCAGCCATGCCTCAGTCAGCTATGCGCAGAGCCTGGTGGGAGCCCCTGAAACTCGCCTGACCACCCTAGACAATGGTTTGAGGGTCGCCTCTGAGGAGACTGGACATGCCACTTGCACTGTAAGAACACAGTAATGAGGGGGGTCTATTTACAGCAAATGTAGGAAGTTGTTTTAGCACTTTATAGACAGATTGTGTGGTATGTGTTGCTGTCGATGATCATTTCTTATATGCTTCACATATCTTTCCCTTGTCATAGGTTGGACTGTGGATCAGTGCTGGTAGTCGCTATGAGAGTGAGAAGAACAACGGAGCAGGCTTCTTCCTGGAGCACATGGCTTTCAAGGTTAGTAGACTTCATGACTTTAAAGGTACCCTGTGGAGTTTTCTTCCTGTAAACAAATTAAAGTTAGGTTTAGATTCAGTGTTATTCACTTTAACACATTGACTGTATCCCTTGGGTTTATGATCTGATCTCTGTTGAATGCATTTCCCTGAACCGCCCAATGGTTTGTCCCACAGAACCATCTGAAAATCAGTTTTATAATGGTAGAAAATGTACAGTGTAACCCTGATGTGAGAATCATGTTCAGCCTAGCAGGCAAAACAAAGTCTCCCCTGTGCCTCCCGACAATGGTCTGGAAACAGCTAACGCTGGCTTTATGTTTTCACATTGCATATCAGCTTTTGAAAATCAAATCAAACCTTCTACATTAACTGTCAACATTTTGTTGGCCAACACAACTGTTTTACAATAATCTATTAGAAATGAAACTGCAGCAGAGCAAAAGGTGAAACATTGTCTCAGCAAACTATTTGGTGAGAGACAATCTTTTTCCAGCAAACGCAGAATTTCAATAGACACAGTTTCTTCCATTCACCTTTTGTCCCCCCCCCCCCCCCCCCCCCCAGGGAACCAAGAAGCACCCCCAGACTGCCCTGGAGCAGCAGGTTGAGGCTATGGGTGCACACCTGAGCGCGTATACCTCTCGGGAGCACACTGCATACTACATGAAGACTCTTGCCAAAGACCTCCCCAAAGGTTAGATGACCTGGTTAAGCAGTAAAATGCATCGTCCCCTAGATTTCACAATAATTTGATAAAAACCCATTGTTGTTTGTAAGATGAAGGTGTTAAGAATCAACCAATCAACACGTAAACTTAGATTCCTGATGAATTGAGAACCCCAATTACTTTGCCCTATACTATATGGGGCAGGAACTGAGTTCACACTCGTTTTTTTACTTCTGTTTTCTCAGCCGTGGAGCTGCTGTCAGAGGTGGTGCAGAGCTGCTCACTGAACGAGGCGGAGATCGAGCAGCAGAGGGGTGTGGTGCTGCGGGAGCTAGAGGAAGTCGAGGGTAACTTGCAGGAAGTTTGCCTTGACCTGCTGCATGCCACCGCCTTCCAGGGCACTCCTCTGGGACACAGTGTGCTGGGGCCCTCCAACAACGCCAGGCAAGAGGAACTGCATGCTCACACACACATTTAAAAAGTGGTCACAATTAGTGATGTATCGGATCGTTGTCGATCCGTACGGTTCGGCACACATGTGACCTGCGGATTCATTACACAGTTTAACGTTAACCATCACGGTGTCAAATATGGTTTTACTGAATTTTTGATGGTTTACTGACTTCAGAGTGGTTGAAATGATTATTGGGATGGTGGCAAATAACTCTGGAGCCTTGTAGACCAGCTGCTATAATCAAACAACAAAGGGATCTGTATCTGCCAATATGGATCATCAATGATCGGCAATTAGTATCAATGGCAAAAAAAAACATGATCCGAGATATTTAAAAGCTATATTTGGTGCCTTTTTTCTTTTGTGCTTTTTTTCTTTTCCTTACTCGTATCTCTTCTAAATTTCAGCCTGCATGCACGTTTTTTTTTCAGCCTAACATTGTTGAGAATAATAATAATAATAATAATAATAATATTGGTTGTGACAGCAACAAGCTAGCAGAGTGCAGAGTGCCATCTCTCTGCTCCATGCACACTCAGTGCTGCACCCTCTGTGAAACAGTAAATACACTGTCACCGCATTGATGCAGAGTCGCTCACATCGCATTGCGATGTATCTCAGAACTGAGACATTTCCACACCTCTAGTTGAGATGATGGTAATTATCACTTCAAAAGAACAAATTGACTAAATGTAACTTTATCACAGAGCATTTTGCGTTTCCTTTCAGTATATCTATTCCATATCATAGCAAATTGTGTACCATTGTGTAAGTTACCAGCAATACTCACATGCAATTCTTCCTCTAGGACTCTGACCCGCCATGACCTAGTGGACTACATCAACAGCCACTACAAAGCCCCTCGCATGGTGCTATCTGCTGCTGGAGGTAGGCTCTCTTAGTCCTAAAACACTGGAGGTAGGCCCTCTTAGTCCTAACACACTGGAGGTAGGCTCTCTTAGTCCTAAAACACTGGAGGTAGGCCCTCTTAGTCCTAACACACACTGGAGGTAGGCTCTCTTAGTCCTAAAACACTGGAGGTAGGCCCTCTTAGTCCTAAGACACTGGGGGTAGGCCCTCTTAGTCCTAAGACACTGGAGGTAGGCCCTCTTAGTCCTAAAACACTGGAGGTAGGCCCTCTTAGTCCTAAGACACTGGAGGTAGGCCCTCTTAGTCCTAAGACACTGGAGGTAGGCCCTCTTAGTCCTAAGACACTGGAGGTAGGCCCTCTTAGTCCTAAAACACTGGAGGTAGGCCCTCTTAGTCCTAAAACACTGGAGGTAGGCCCTCTTAGTCCTAAGACACTGGAGGTAGGCCCTCTTAGTCCTAACACACACTGGAGGTAGGCCCTCTTAGTCCTAACACACACTGGAGGTAGGCTCTCTTAGTCCTAACACACACTGGAGGTAGGGCCTCTTAGTCCTAAGACACTGGAGGTAGGCCCTCTTAGTCCTAACACACTGGAGGTAGGCTCTCTTAGTCCTAAAACACTGGAGGTAGGCCCTCTTAGTCCTAACACACTGGAGGTAGACTCTCTTAGTCCTAAAACACTGGAGGTAGGCCCTCTTAGTCCTAAGACACTGGGGGTAGGCCCTCTTAGTCCTAAGACACTGGAGGTAGGCCCTCTTAGTCCTAAAACACTGGAGGTAGGCCCTCTTAGTCCTGAAACACTGGAGGTAGGCCCTCTTAGTCCTAAGACACTGGAGGTAGGCCCTCTTAGTCCTAACACACACTGGAGGTAGGCCCTCTTAGTCCTAACACACACTGGAGGTAGGCCCTCTTAGTCCCAAAACACTGGAGGTAGGCCCTCTTAGTCCCAAAACACTGGAGGTAGGCCCTCTTAGTCCTAAAACACTGGAGGTAGGCCCTCTTAGTCCTAAGACACTGGAGGTAGGCCCTCTTAGTCCTAACACACACTGGAGGTAGGCCCTCTTAGTCCCAACACACACTGGAGGTAGGCCCTCTTAGTCCTAACACACACTGGAGGTAGGCCCTCTTAGTCCTAACACACACTGGAGGTAGGCCCTCTTAGTCCCAACACACACTGGAGGTAGGCCCTCTTAGTCCTAAGACACACTGCTAGGAGGCACTCTGGTAGCTGTGGATTTCTACTTTTCCTGGAATGACTTGGCGTCTCTCTGATGTGCTTCCTCCATAGGTGTGAACCACGAGGAGCTGGTCGGTTTGGCCAATACTCACTTCAGCGGAGTGTCTTTTGAGTATGAGGGAGATGCCGTGCCCGTGTTGTCACCCTGCCGATTTACAGGCAGTGAGGTGAGATATGTTGAGAATGTTTTTGCGGGAATATCTTTCATGCCTCCCATTCGTCCATCCCAATAACGTGAACGTGATATCTCAGGAGCGCCTTCAGGGAATTTCTTGTAATTTGGCCTCTAACTGTTACAGAATAATTTCAAGTTATTTAACTTGTATTTTAGATTGATGTGTTCGATGCATTAGATGTGATTCTGGCCTATTCTGGGAGGATCATCGAGCATGTATTGGTAGCGATATTGTTTTCATCGTTGCGTATAATTGATTTGTTGATCTGTTCCCAGATCCGTATGCGTGATGATGCTTTGCCTCTGGCCCACATTGCCATTGCTGTGGAGGGGGCCAGTGCTGCCAGTCCAGACATCGTGCCACTCATGGTGGCCAACTCCATCATCGGCAGCTATGACCTCACCTATGGTGGCGGAAAGGTTGGTTAAATATGTATTATATATACGTTGGTTAGAATAGTTTTGTGCAAGCGTATTTTAGTTTATGCAATAAAGAAAAGACAGCAATGAAGAAAGGTCAACCTTGTAAAGTTAATTAATCTTATGCAGCTGTGTCCCCTTTTAGCTTTGCCCACTTGAGGTTGTTGGTGTTTTGAGTGGCCATTATGAAGGGGTAGACTATGATCCTCTCTGTAAACCTGGGTCAGGGGTCTCACCCCTGACTCCGGACCTGTAGGGAGGAACAAGACCTGAAATTCATAGCAGCTGCCAAAAAATTGTTATGTACAGAATAGAATAGCTATTTTAGAAATGTCTATACTGCTTTCACTATCACATACTTGGAGCAGGTCAACCTAAATGTAATACCATATATATGTTTGCCTGCTACCTGATGCAGGTGAGATTATAATCTCACTCTGATTTTGAACAGTCGGATAGTAAATGCTCATTTCTTCCTCTCACCTGCAGCACCTGAGCAGCCGTCTGGCTCGCCTGGCGGTGGAGGAGAACCTGTGTCACAGCTTCCAGGCCTTCCACTCGTCCTACTGCGACACCGGCCTGCTGGGCATTTACTTTGTGTCTGATGGGCACCAAATCGAAGATATGATGCACTGGTCCCAGAATGCCTGGTCAGTAATGACTCCGGGAGAGAGACGCACGCTCAC
Source organism: Cebidichthys violaceus (assembly GCF_023349555.1). Classification (NCBI taxonomy): domain Eukaryota; kingdom Metazoa; phylum Chordata; class Actinopteri; order Perciformes; family Stichaeidae; genus Cebidichthys; species Cebidichthys violaceus. The sequence goes on along the minus strand of NW_027176428.1, from coordinate 1,453,486 downwards.
AGAACAACATAACTGTAATGTTATTTCAGTTTAGAATGATAGGACGATGTAGGTATTTCTTCTTATTTCCTCCCAATTTCTGCGCAGGATGAACCTGTGTACCACAGCGACGGAGAGTGATGTAGCCAGAGGCAAGAACGCTCTGAAGGCCAGCCTGGTAGGACAGCTCAATGGTACGTTACATGTCTGTCATGCACTTACACAAACATACAGACAAGCTCCTCCGAATCCCAAGTCAACACACCCGTTTCTTTTTTAGGAACAACCCCGATTTGCGATGACATCGGCAGACACGTCCTGAACTATGGGCGCCGTATTCCTCTGGCAGAGTGGGACGCTCGGATCGATGTGAGACGACACTGAACCAAGAGCGCTGATCCATTTAGGCCATTTGTACAATTGAGTAAAAATAAGTCTTGTAGCCTGTCTCCAGGGTAAGAGTTCTTACTTCCCCTCCACATCTTTTCTTTCAGGCCGTGACCCCTAGGATGGTGCGAGACATCTGCTCCAAATATATCTACGATAAGTGTCCTGCTGTGGCAGCTGTCGGTGAGTTCTTTGTTGGTGTTGGTGTTTTTGCAGCGAGGTCAGGGCCCAGGCTGTAGCCTCTCTCTAATGTGTCCTTCCTGGCTTCCTCCAACAGGTCCTGTGGAGCAGCTACCCGACTACAACAGAATGCGCAGTGCCATGTACTGGCTGAGGTTTTAGGATGCGTAGCTGTGTTGCTCCGTGTGTCCCACGTTTGCTCCTCATCTTCCTCCTCAACCGTACTCCCGTTTTCGTCCTGTCATCACTGCGAGGGGTGAACACCTGAGGATTGAGCGCTCGTTGGCTTGACAGCACATTCATCCACTCTCTTCTCCACGCCTCCCTCTCTGATACTGCCCACTGATCACTCTTATTTAGCCATGAGGGTTGGGGGGGGGGGCAGCCAGTCTGCACATTGTATTAAATTTGATTGGTTACCTCTTGATTGTACTGTACAGGTCCTCATTACTTGGTACTGACTTGCAGAGAGGAGGGGAGAGAGGGCAGACTTGAATAGTAAATAATCATCTACTGGACACACAGAATACAACCAGTCTGGAGCAAGAGTATATTTATAATTTCTGTAACATTTGTTTCTGTCCTCTATTGTACATAACAGAAGCTCTCATTCCGACAAAATAAAAAAATACTGTAAAATATTGTCCCAGTGTGTTTTTGTATTACACTTTTAGAACCTCTTACACTTTTTAGTGTTAAACCATTTTAGTGTCATGGTCAACTGCAATAAGGAGAATGTGTGCACACACAATTTTTGTCACCTTCACATTAAATTCTGAGGCTGAAATCCACACATAAAAGAATAAATAACAAATAACTCTCCTCCTAAATGCACACTAGTCGTTTTCCTTGTGTTTCATTCATTCATTGGTGGACTTGTAAAGCACTTTTCCAGTCTAGTTGCCTCTGCCATACACTGATGGCAGCACCATGCTTTTCAATGGTGCCACTGTAAGTAATGTATTCTCAGCATTTGCTGTTGTCATTTTGTAATCTGTATTACTCTGACTGCTATCATATGATTATTTTTGAACAGTATTTTCAATCGGATTGACATCAGTGATCAAAGTAATTGCAATGAGATGCTCTTTGATACATTGAGTTAATCTACGTCAGTGGGCCTCTTGAATGACAAAATAGAACCTGCTGTGATATATATATATATATATATATATATATATATGTTGGCTCTTGAGTCATAGATATGACGTCATCTTAGATTAGCGTGTATTGCTGCGTCATGCAGTATCTGTGATAATGATGCTATTGGTTTAGCCTACAACCGAGGACGTCTGTTTGCTGCTGGATGACATTTGTGCGACCCGTGTTTGTTTATCTGAGTGTAACTGAGACGGCTTGTAATCCTGAAGGCCCCTGAGGGCCCAACTGTCTAAATCGGGCTGCTCTTGTGATATTCATGTCATTAGTCAGATGAGAAAAAATCCCTTGATGGGCTGAACTGGAGATGACTCAGGAAACAAGGTAGGCTTTGTGTTGTTGGTCTCCTTCCTGGGCCTGACAGTCCCTTCCTCCTTTAAGTCCTCCAGAGGGCTTTCTTTATGATTGCTCCAGTCTAACCTCCCAACACCCCCCTCTTCTGTGCTCTTAAAATAGAGATTTCTGTACTCATACATAATGTTCCTTTAAAAAAGTAACAATGCACAGTGTCCAGTATTTTTTTATTTTTCCATATCATGCCAAACATTTCGAGGTACCACACAAGAACACACGTGCACATGACTGGGGTGGTTGTCGTTGCACAAAATCAGATCTGAGTTGACAACGTGTACAAAAAAGATTTTTATTGGATTATTAGATCTTTAATCAAGCCCATCATTTCAAAATAGGAACCCAAGGAGCAAATTTACAGTCTCCACTATTTTACTTCAATTATTATGAAACACATTAATCCCATTTTAAGAAATGCAATTGCCTCCCTAAACTCTAACTGATGACATTTAGCTGCTGTTTCTCCCAACTAAATGCTCCCTGTAGAATTAAATCACCGTCACAGTAATGTGGAAAAATTTGGGGCTGTTCTTTCATGTAGAACTCCCATGTGAGGAGTTTTTGACGTAAGCTGCTTGTTTTTGGTCCTAGAGATTTGTCTCTACTCTGACTAGTTGATGAGAAAACGTTCTGTTGATTTAAACATATTTGAGTAAAACCACAAACAAGTGCATGCACACCATTCATATTCATGGTATCACACCTTCGCACTTTGTCTTATGACGGTCACGATACAGTTAAACTATCCATTTTGAGGCCTTTGGCGTCTCTGTCCATTGAGCACTGATTCAGAGGATCCTGATGATCTGCAAGGCTTAAGATGAGAAGTCACATGTTTCTTTTTTAGACAGTGGAGAAAGACGGCCAGCATACTTTATGGATTATCCTACAAACTGCCTTTAAACATAACAGATTCCTCCCCTTTGTAATGATGAGACTTTCGTCACCCTGTCTGCATGGATGATTGACAATACAGGAACTCATAACACCATGATAAGAAAGGGATTGTTTCTTGCAACGTGTTGGTACTTAACTTTTGAACGGAAGTGGTGGGTTTCAGTTGTGCTGTGTCTCGGGGACAACTCTCCCATTCATTCTAGGCAAACTATTGTGATTACCATTGTGTTATTTTTAGAAAGAGAAAGACAGCAATGAGTGTAGAGGAAATGAGATGAAATGAAGGGAGGGTGATGGCGTGTAAAGATATAAAAGATAAACAGAGAGGGGAAGGGGCAGTGCCACGACGAAGACCGACGTGGATGAAGACAAAGTCGTGGACGAGCAGGCAGAAGTCCATTTGAACATTCGACTGCGTGTCACACAGGTCCGTCCTCCTGCAGCTCAAGAAGAAGAAGAAGAAGAAGCTGGGAGGCAGAAGACAGTAGTATAGGGTGAAAGACAAGAGATCAATAGCAAAGCCGTGCTTTAGACCAGAGGAAGGAGAAGTGCCTTTTTGTCAAGTCACTAACTTTTCACTGAGTAAGTATTGATTGAGATTATGACATTTGATAATGCTTACCCAGGTTTATCTGTAGCCTATATATTTTACAACATATTGCATTATTTTTTTAGGCAGTTGGACAAAATACTGTATTATTTATAGGACAAGTGGACAAAATATTGGAGAATCTGTAATTCCCTGCAGAAAACTGTGTAAACAAATTACTTTTTCAACATGCTTTTATTCTTTGTTTTTTAATCTATATTTCAAAACTACCATTCACTGCACTCTGGATAGATCATTTATATCCATTTGTGCATTGGCAGGGACTATTACAATGTTAATCTTAGATGTTCCTGGATATTTACAAAATATTAGGAATTTCCTGCTCGCGTATTCTCTTCTATATTCTCATGTAATAGCCTCCTGTTTTTCATAAAAAGCCTCAGTTTTCAACTTAAAAGGGATTTGCATATGTAATCAGATTATTGCAGATAAGAAAATTCCTGATGCATACCATCCTGGAGAGAAGCCTTGCAGTGTCAGAGTTGTGAAATCTAGAACCACTGGCTGATCTGTTCTTCTTCTGTCCTTGCAGACAGAGTCCTGACCATGAGAAGTGTGCGCGTATGTTTCTGCCTGGCTCTGCTGCTGCTGCTGCCTTGGATCGCCCAGAGCCAGAGGAGCTTTCCAGCTCTTGCTAAACTTGATGAGGACACACAGAGGGATGTGCTGGCTGTCGACATCCTAAACCGCAGCGGTGTGTTGAACTCATTGCTCCGATCAGAGCATCACACTGTGCTCCGGCGAGAGCGAGCCCCGCGCCCAGCCTCCCAGGTGCCGAAGAGAGCCCAGCAGGGGTCCCGCTTCGCCCTGTCCCTTGATGTCCCCACCAGCATCCTCAGTGTCCTCATAGACCTGGCCAAGAACCAGGACATGAGAACCAAGGCTGCAGCCAATGCAGAACTGATGGCACGAATAGGCAAGAGGAAATAAGAAGCGGGGCACCTGGGAGCTGCCGGGGGCTCGATGGACGAAATCTCATCTCACAGAGGAGTTAACTTCTTACACTGGCACCTGGTTAGAAACACTGTTAGTTCAGGTGAAATCAGTCATTACGGTCAGTATCTGTCCTTTAGAGCTTAGATTTGCTTTACTTTTATACTTGCATTAAATTATTATATGATTGTTTTACACCCAAAACCACACTCCATGGGCTGACTCTTGAAACAGAAGTAAATAGAAAGAATGATGTAAAACAAATTAAAGGACACTGCAAACAATGTCAAACAAAGTAAGATGAAGCTGGTATCTTGTCTCAAAGATTGTTCACCCATGGGTCAGAAACTGTGATCAGGTTCTGAAATCTGTTTCCTGTGTTTGCATGTGTAATCTTGAATTCAAAGAAAAGATTGTTCAATTAAATCCAATATGATAATCATATTTTTTTCTCAAGTCTAATTCATTTCACTCTCTCGCATTGATATCAGGCATGCTTAGTATAATTACAAGCATCAGCAACCCATAAAGCACAAATGAATGGGTCTGAGCCGCATGAGCTTGCGTCACCCACAGATATGTGATAACGGGACAAAGACGTGGGCAGGATATTGACCTCTGAAGGCAGAACAGACCCTTTATATAGACCTTTGTTCACTGATACTTGATAAATTTGGCAAACAAGTCGCAGCTATTTTAAGTCTGATGCATTATCTGCTCTACATTGCGTTAATATCTGTGGCATGATTCATCTGTGCTCCTGCAGTGAGCATGAAATATGAAGCAACACAGTGAAATAAGCTGCTCATCTGATTTACATCTGAGTTTGTTCTGTTTTACGCTGGTAAAACAACCTCTGCAGACGTACAAACTGCCCATGTGGTTGTTACCCCAACTGGAATCAATGAGCACAAGGTTGTTTATGTTTCCATAAGATTGCTGTAACAATAATCTATTTAAGGACGCCTAAATGGTTTTTATCAGGCTTCTTCGTCAGAAGTTGTAATATAAAATTGGCACTTCTGGAAATAATACTGTTTATTAAAAATTGAGTAATAACCTAAAGCTTTGTTCTCCACTCTACAGTCTGAAGTGTAGAAATGTGCTCTAATGCTGTCATGTAAATACAAACAAAACATAAAAACTCCACTCATCATCATAAGGCATTTATCACAATAAATATGTACATGGAAGCTACATTGTTTTATTTAATGATTTCACTTTGCTGAGAAATCACAATTTTAAATTAGTCTTTTCAGTTTGAGTTTAAACATTATTCACAGATTAGCCTCGAGAAGTGTATTTCTGACACAGCTGCTATTACAAGCATTCAATCAAGTATTGTACTGCACAAGCCTGTGGTATGCATCATATATAATTGTATTTCTTATATATTATATACATCATTTTATTTCTAGTATATTTTATATACAACCTGTTTTTCTTTTTTTTTCACCGTGGGTTATATCACATTCCTGGGTAGACTTCCTTTTACTTGGGATGCTTAAAGTAGAGAAAATGTGTTGCTAATAGTTTACATCTGTACTTTTACTTCAGTACAAATTGAATAACGTTACTATATTGTGCTACTTTTACTTAAGTAAAGATATTCATCACTCTCCAAAGCATTTCAAGTGCAAGTGACGACGTGTTTCCGACCCACTGCAGTCCAAACTGAGGCAGTTCGTCGTTTGTCCGCGCGATGTCCTCGTTGTTTCTCTTAACTGTGGCTATCATTAGTTTAATGAAATGGCGCAAACTGCGGTGGTTAATCAGTCTAATCCAGGTGTTATTAATTAGCGTTGAGGCGGTGACGGGTTCATGTGGCTGCACTTTACATCAGGAAACACTCTGGGGGGAAAGTAAGTGAATATTTTACTGTTGTTCCACTTGTTTCACGTTGTCCTTTCATTGGGTTTTTATCACACTTTGTTCTATGAAATATGAAACAAGCTGGTGCACACATTTAATAGAAACTAGTGCATTTCTATTACTATACATTTAGCGTTACTCTATGGTGGTATTGTTGGCAGGCTATTGTCTTTAGTTGGCCCCGTCTTAGATGTTGTAAATTGCTATTTTTGTTCTACCTCAGTATGTCCAACATGACGTTTTGTTGATCTAAATGCTGCATAATGTTATCTTAATATTTAATTATGATTTTCCTCAGTCCCTTGAGTTGGATGTGTTACTCACACAGAGCCCCAACCCTCTTCCTGTAAATCCCACATTTAATTCAGACTATAGGAAGTCGTTATTTGCCAAGTAAACATAATAATGATTTGATAGCCTGTCCAATAGGCAAACAGTAGGCTTAATGTCAATTAAGCAGATAATAATAATAATGCCAGTGTGAATTCTTCATATGTGATAAGAGAGTTTTACTCTCATTTCCTCCATTTCCATTCCTAATGCCACAGCTGTGCAGGAGGCTGATGAGTGTAAACATAAAGGCTATCAGACAGTGAAATATAGCCACTGGCAGAGAAGCATGAATTGTGTGCTTTCATCTGGACTAAGGTTTATTTAAATGGGGCAGTATTTTGTGCAAATGTCACACAACAGGTGAGGTCTCACCAGGTCACTTCTGATCCACAAACATTCAGACGTCTTTCTTTATAAACCATTTTAGGAACATTACCAGTTGAATGTGGTCTTAAGGATGGAGAAACACAGTTTTATAGCAGATTTAAAATAGTAGATTTCTGTCACATAGTTTTCATATCAGTCCCTGGGTTTTATTGTGGTCAGTGATCTCAGACTACCTGTAGATGTGTTCCGTCATGTGATAACACTGGGAGGTGTGGACACTCTTTGTCTCCATAGGCCACACGCCAATGTGTGAGATAACATTGAACGATGACCTAATTTGGGAAATGACATTACTGTCACACATTCTCCGCAACCTCTGACAGTTAAAAATGCAAATTGTCCTCAAAGTTTCTCTCAGAGGTTTGAAGTTTGATTAGGTCTATCAGAAAAAAAACATGCCATCGTTTTCTCCTTTTTTTTTTTTTTCTTTTTTTTTAAATAATGGGAAATTTAAAAAAGCATAGATGACCCAAATACCTGTATCTTTCTGTTGTCACCCACTCCTCCTTTGACTGCATTAAAGGGAGAAAACTCAACTAGAACATGGCAGCCGTCACCAGTTTGTCTGTGTGAGTTAATTTAATTCCAGCTTGATGTCAAAGTATTTGTAATCAGATTTATTAGAAAATATGATTTGAATCGCCTTAGAACTCTTTCCAATAACACTCTCCAGGTAAATCTGAGTAACTTCCACAGACCACACTGTCATTCTCAGGGACATTTTCCTCAGTAGAAAGTAGTTCCTTTAGGATGCTCAGTTAAATGTAGCTATGGCTCGTGTAACAAACTGCAATGCAGGGCTATCACAGGGGAGGGTCAGAGCAGTGCTCATGGAGAATTACTCAATAAAGCTTGCAACAAGCTCAACAGTCATCAGCACAAAGGTCAGTGACCAAGTGGTGCAAGAAACGGCGAGAAGAGAAGAGCGTGTCAGACAGGTTCAGTGGCGTTAGGAGCAGCACTTGAGGATCACAACGACCACGATACGGATTATATTCAAACACGGTCAGGACAACAGCTTGTCTTTTCTATAGCAATGAGATCATATATGTTGTAGATTTTTGTGTTTTTAAAAAAAATAATATTGAGAATTCTTGTGAAATGTGTGTAGTTTGTTGAAGAAAGTGTCTGGTTTACAGATTAAAGTGAATTATGATCAATGTAGACATGGACACTCAATAGGGCATACACAACCAGAATGTCCTTTAGATCCTTTGCCCTCATTTTTTTTTTTATTGTTTGACTGTAAAACGTATAAACTTTCAAGCTGCAATAGTCACTCATAGCTGCCGCTTGCTCCTTCTGTGAGGCCTGTCGGTAATGTTGTAAGTGACGATGTGTTGTCTCACAGTTGAAGTCTAAATGCTAAACTGATGCTCCAATCGCAGATCGATGTGCTCCCAGATGGATTACGCTATGAAGTCCCTCAGCCTTCTGACTCCGTCTTCCCTCTCCAAGTAAGAGCGCTGCACTGTTGGATGGGATAGTCAACAATCACCAGTTAATAGTGGATGAGGAGGTTGAACATTATGAAGTATTGCGTCTTCTATCTTTTCTCAGGTGTGTGACAGCCAGCGTGTCAGCCAGCGCCTCCATGACCCAGCAGCTCCTGTCGGGTCGAGCTCCTCGCCCAAAGCCCTTCAGGGTCACAAATGCTGACCGCAGTGCGAAGAAGGGCATCATGGCAAACTCCCTAACAGACCTGATGACCAAGGCAAGGAGCTTGTGTGAAGTGTCAAAATGGCTGAGCATGAATTGTGAAGTAGTTGAGAGTGGATGACGATGAACCGGTTGATTTAAAAATGACCACAGACAGATTGGCCTGTGACTCACTTATTGCCGTGCCGCCTGTGAGACTCATGCTGGTCAAAGTTCACAAGACTGAGGCGTACACTTGACTGCGACAATGCTCTATCTTTTGTATAATGGCCGTTATCTGAATTGCTCCTCCCCGTGCCTGCTCTCTCAGGTCAGCGACTCGCTGAGCGTGCCGTGTGTCGGCGCCCTGGTGCTGGATGAAGACGGCACAGGCGTGGACACGGAGGAGTTCTTCCAGACGCTGCCCGACAACTCCGTCCTCATGGTCCTGGAGAAGGGCCACAAGTGGACCCCACATCCGGTATGGTAGTGTTTGACCTTTTTTTTTCACATCAACCAGCAGGTGACGGTGTTGATCAGCTGCACCAGTGTGATGTTTAACATGTTGATTGACTGCTTGTATTCAGCGTTTGGTACGCCAGTGATTCTTTGATGTATTGAATGAACAGACGGGTAAAATATCTGTTTTCTTCAATGAAGCAGCCATGAATATGGATGGTGCAGGGGTCTGTAGACTGAAGAATAACACATTGAAATTTAATCAGCAAATATTGTGTCCTCAAACTGAATAGAGGAGGAATATGTCAGTTATTGTGCAACGGCTGAGCTCGGGGCGAACACCAGAGATTAATTTCTTTCTTCATAATTCTTGAAGAAGAATCAAAGGCTGGTGTTAAATTTACGTGGCTTTTCTCCCGAAAGCAATTAATTTCCTTAGAATGCATGCAGTGATTTGCATCTCCCCCCCCTCCTTACATGTTTCCTCTGGTGACTTCACATTGACCTTGCTTCATTGTCATTTGCCTTCCCCGTCACTGCTGGCAGGAGCCGCTTCAGTCCGTAATGTCTGCTGGCGGAGCTCGGTGGTGTCATCTGGCCCAATCACGCCAGCAGAATGTGTCTGTACCCCTTTGACCCAACTTATGTTTCCGGTCCTGTCGCCTCACAGAGCAGCCCCTCCAGAGATCAGCTCAGCACACAGCACCGGACAGATGTGGCCAAGCTGACTTTTGACCTCTACAAAAACAACCCCAGGGATTTCATTGGCTGCCTGAACGTGAAAGCAACCCTGTACGGCGCTTATTCTGTCTCCTATGACCTGCGCTGTTACGCTGCCAAAACGATGCTAAAGTGAGTGTCTGTCAAAGATCTCAAACATTCTGTCACTATTATGCTTTTGTGTTGAACTGTCATGTCGTTGATGTTTGGTTCTTCTTCATGTCAAAGGATTTCTCTGGTGACTTTCCCTAGTAACAGTTTAATCCAGTCAGAAATGAAAATCTACTTTAATGAGTTTCTAATTCATAAAATACCAAACGGAACATCACCTTTGCAATGCTATTACCTACTAACAATTCCATTTTTTTCTAGTTCATTCTCTATTCTATATCGGCTGCTTTTCTAACATAGCAGCAGCTGTAGTAGTATTCTGTGCACAACCATGTTTTTATGCGTATATACCTGTGTGGGTGGCCGATTTGAAATTATCAGATTGCAGAAGAACAAAGGCTAGATTTTACCGAGATTAAATTCCTGTTATGTCATCGCTGCTGAGATCTGCTGTTTTTTAGCGTTGGCACAGAGCTTCAGTCAGAGAGGATTACATTTTGCAGACTTGTCAAATATGGGTCTTTTGTGCTCACAGTGCAGTAGAAGAGGTTTGTTTCTTAGGTGTCCATTTTTTATGAGATGCAGTTGATGCGATGAATGATTCTTATTTCATGACGGTCATCTTCTCATCAGCTTGTGTAGTTAATTTCCTGTGACTGTTACTCAAGAAAAATATATTCTCATACCTTTATGTATTTCTCAAGTTACTCCAATGCTGAGTGTCTGCTTAGCTGCTCTGCAGATGGGAATTTGCTACGTATGACCACTGTCTCTCTCTTTGTCTCCCTGTGCTTCTAGGGAGGCTCTGCGATGGACCATCTTCTCCATGCAGGCCACAGGCCACATCCTGCTGGGATCCTCCTGCTACATCGAGCAGCTGCTGGAGGAGGAGGAGGAAGAGGAGCGAGCAGAGAAGAGCATGGCGCTGCCGCAAGAAGGCAGGATCAGGCAGCTGCAGAGCATGCTGCTGAGAAGGATATCCCACTGATCGTGGACTAGAGCTGGCGATGGTGGAGACACCTTGTCCACTCTTAGATTTAGGACACAATGTAGATGGTCGCAGGTGAAACTGACGATCTCTTCATGTTCACGTCGCAGTTTCCTGTGCAGTTTGCAGACATTTTAGACATTGCAACAGTCTCAGTCACTTTCTTGTTCTGTTACATTTTTTTATTTTGTTTTGCACCATATGTAGAAGCTGATACCACAAGTTATTCCTCAGTAAGCACATTTACTCATTACTGTAACTTTTTCCTATGGAGATGAATAAATAAAACTAACACTTTTTATATTTTCTCGTTCCTGAAAATCCATTTAAGTCTACATAGAGTAGGTCTACAAGTGAACTTATGTGTGCTGTGTGAGCCCATTAAGTTGGCTTTGTGTGTGTGTGTGTGTGTGTGTGTGTGTGTGTGTGTGGTTCCTGGTCTAAGTCAGTGTAATTGGCAACAGGTCCAGCTGTCTCTCCCACGCTTCCCTAATTGTCCCCTGGCCTGCACTGTCCTGTCAGCTGCAGCCTGCCCCTGCCTCAGAAAATCAGAGGAAGAGAACGAAGTAAGAGCAGCTGCAGGGGGCGAGAGGCCGGAAGCAAACCATTATACGGAGAGAGAAGAGAGATGATTGCCTCAGCTGGCGTCAGAAGTGCCACTTTTGCCATTTTGTCGTAAAAAGGTTGCAGGAAAAAAAAAGCTGAGGACAGATTTTCCACCAAATTGGCAGTCTGATATACCTAGAAAAAGATAAATGTCTGAGGTATACATATCAGTAGGTCAGGAGTTGGACACTGACTGTGGCTCGCTCCCGCTGTCTCTTCTGCTGGGTTTTCTTTTGTTCTGTCCACAGAAAATATAACCAGAAATAATAACCATCGACACATTTGGTAATTTCGGATTCAGTCAGTGCTGACATGAAAGATGATGTATACATATTAGTTGATTTATTGTTTGCTAATGTATTGAGGGATGTGGATGCAGTTTAAATGTAATGAGATAATGAATCATGGGATAATCAAAACATGTTCCAACAGAATTTGGTTATTGACCATTCATCAATTAAATTGCATCTCATGAATGCCTGAGCAGTAGTTGCATACAATGCCAACATTAAAGTGATTGTGAACACTGGTCAAGGGCCATTGTTTGCACTGAAACGAGTCATGACTGCTGTCTGTTTCTTGTGCTTTAATCTACGTTCGTTGTGTTTCACAGTATTCCTGATGGCTCTAATAAAGTGTATTGAATTGTAGCTATACAATTGGCTCCATATAGATTGGTTTCTACAGTATCTGCTCTAACAGGTTTGGCGAGTAGTTTGATTTCTCTTTCCCTTCACCATGTTCAGATGCGCCAACTGAAAATACCCAGACATGCTGTTGTCTTGGCTGACTTGGCTTTACTGTAAATTCTGTGGTCATTAGAAGGGACACTTGTGAACTAAAGGGTTCACTCCACCAAAAAAACAAAACAAGATCGGAACTTGCTGTAACTCCAAAAGAATTTGGCAGTTGAATAAATGTAGAAACATTTAAAATGAGTTACACTGCTTTACAATCGCAGTCCTGACAATGTTACTCATGATGGGCAATTAAAACATGATGCAGCAGAACCAGAGTTTTGCTTTTTATCTAATACATTTTTTTTTTTTAACTTTCATACATTCTTTGTCCTTGTCAAAACCTGGCGCCTGCCCTACTCACACTGGAACTCAACTGCCGACTGTCAGTATGAGTTAGGCAGCAGCTAATGTAGCCTTAGGCAAAGCTGATGAGTGGGCTACAGTGAACTCACTTCTTTGAATCTCGACAGCTTTAGATTTTTGGCACTGCTGTGGCTCAGTGGGTCGAGCAGAATGTGCTTTAATCATAAAGTCGGTGGTTAGAACTTGGCTCTCGAGGTGATCTTGAGTGAGCCGCCGCAAATCTTTCACAGCAGCTCACCGCTCCTAAAAATGCTTCGGATAGTTTGAATGCAAATGTCAGATTTCATTTTATGTAGGTGTGCTGTGACAATTAAAATAACGTGTCAGCATCAAGACTATAGTCTTCAGCCCCAATCACTGAACGGATAAATTGCCTCAAGTGACGTCACTTGAGGCAATTTATCCGTTTTTGTGCAGCTCCCTGTGAAGCCACAAAGATATCATATCTTCTTTTTTGTCACATACGCATTTAATAATGTGACAGTTCATTTAGTGCTTTACGTTTCTACCAGCATCAAAGCACAGACAGGTTCGGAGTTTTTAAACCTTCGATCTGAATGTCCTCGGTAGTAGATGCCTCCTCCCTCCTCCCTCACTCAGCTGAAGTCATCCTGGCAGCAGCGTCCTCTGTGGATCCAGCAGGAGCGCTTCCTGCGGACGGCCGTCCGTCCTTCCGTCCCACTGAGCTGTGTTGTTGCCAGTGGCCCCTGGTGGAGCTGTTGCTGCCGCTGAGCATGTGCTCGGCTGCTCCGCAGAGAGGTACTCAACTGTTGGCCCCACAGGACATAAGGGACGCTTCCCATCAACACACATGTTGCGGACATGAATCGCTGAGCGCACGGCTCCAACTCAAAGAGGTAAGAGTGCAAGTTTTGCTCAATAATCCAAGTGTTGGTTTTTTTATTCTGCGATGTATATTTTGTCGGTGCAGCCGTTTGTCCGATAAAGACATTTTAGTGTAAAATTGCGCATCCGCTTGGTAAACAGTTGGCAGGCAGCTCCGACCGATCCAGTCCAACAATAACTTCAGTCCATTGAATCATTTTCTATAATAGTAACGTGTGCTTTAATTTCAAACGTTAAAACGCCCTTTTTTAACTTTTCCCTTATAGGTTAGTTGAACTTTTACGCAGCGTATTTTACTCCATAACCGTTCGTGTGGCTATTTTACAAAATCCCTACAAACTGTAAACACTATATGGTAATGCATATTATGTCAAACTCTCTGTGCATATTTGATGGTAAGATGGATAGGCTGCTTGCATTCCTCCCGTGCAGTGCACAGCACACCGCCCTGTGTGCTGTTTGGCACAAAGCGCTCCACGAAATATCGATTTAGCAGAGGAATCCGGGTTTTATTCGAACCCACGGGCTGTATGTGGGAGTAGGTGCTTGACACAGTTACGGGCACTGAGGCTGTATTTCTCCCACGCTCCCGAGGGAGTCCTCCTCAATGCAGTCCGCTGGAAACATCTCACCATGCATACCGTCAAAGCGTGGTTCTCTGTTTGGATGGTGTTTGCGATGTTTTTTTTTTGCATTTTGTTGTGTGTGCCAACGGCCCAGGGGCCAAATATCACTTAAAATATCTTTAAAATGTCTTAAACCTCTCGTCATCGATTCTCACTTCCCGTCAGGATCCGTTTGTTGATAGGTCTATCTGTCCATCCTTAGGAAGAATCAACAATAACAACTTACATGAAATAAGGTATAATTAAACCTTAAGGATTAATTGAAAGTGAGAGTGATGAACTGAAGTTAGTACTTGCCATTAATTAGTCTGTTAAACTATTCAGTTTCTTTAAAGTTACTACAATTGCGCTGAGGACTTTACCTTAATCTGAAACATTTTAAGGTAAACTCAAACGATTTTGTTTCCTCCAGGTCCGTCTTGATTTATTTAATCCAAAATGTGGTTTTCAAGTTCAATCAACCTGTCGATCAATGATTTATCTGGTTCAAGTTTATCAACTGTAATTATTTACTGGTTTTCTTACTCTTATTTTGGATAACTTTTTTGGTTTTGGACTGTTGGTCGGCAAAAACAAGCAATTAATAGTCTTCACTTTGGGTTCTGAGAAATAGTGACTGGCATTTTTTACTATTTTCTGACTTTTTTTATCCAAATGATTCATTGAGAAAATAATGACATTGATAATGACAGTTATTGTTACATTGTTTGAGTATTAATGGTGTTTGGTAATGCCTTTGGGGTTAGATAGGCCAGTAAGGCTGTGGACGGCTTTGATTGTGAACATGAAGGAGGAAAACCAAGTCCCGCTGGACACATGAAGACAGGGAGTGTGTCTGCCTGTGTGCCAATACATCACCCTCCCCTCTCTGTCTCACACACAAATTATTAAATTGTCTTCTAATTGACTCCTTCTGCAGCTAAGTAACCTCCTCGTATTTCACCATGTGGCTTTCTGTTCAGCATCTGTCATCTGTCAGTAGCAACACCCTTTTTTTTCTCTTGTCTCCCATTTCTTCTTTTCCCCCACTTTCCTTCTCTCTGCTTTTTCCCCAAGCTTAGGTTTTTCAATGGTTGGTTATTTAGGTCCATATTTCAGCTTGGCAATAAATAATTCAGGTAACAGGACAACACAAAGGTCCTCAGTGAGAGCCTGGATGCTTTGCTCAAACCTGAATTGCCCGACATTTGGAGAATATGTCTGCATAATGGATTTGTAGTGTATTTTGACTGAAATGGCGATAGGTGCACTCACTGAGTGTTCAAGTTACTCTCAGATTTCTCCTCAGGGGTCACTCAAAGAGATACATACATTAAAAATGAGTCTCCTGCTGAAGAAGCTGAGGTTTTTGCTTGATTTTACTCCCCCTCATATTTTCCCTAAAAGCACTCTCTGTATTTCTCCATATTTCATGCCGTCCTGCTGGCTTTTTCCAGCTGCTCCTCAGCTCCATTATGAAATGAGCCAAAATATTTATGACTTGGACCGAAATGATTATTGGATTGCTGCATTGGAAGTCTGGATGCTTTAACAACAGCCACAGTTAAGGGCAGTAAAAACCCTGGACAGAGGGTCAGTAAACCACTCAGAGTGAAGCAGATTCCTGACCCTGACCATATCAGTGACGGTTAAGAGTGTTCTGACGTAGTTTGTGTGTATTTGTTTGTGTTGATCATGAGACAGTGTTGTATTGTCTAGAACTGGCAACTTATTTTTTCATTGAACAAAGTTTTTAATATTTTGAAGAGCCTAATCAAGTCAAACAGTAACTTGAATTCTCCTCACTTTTTGTGGAGAAATTCTAAACTTTACTGATGCTCCCCTTGTGCGTCAATATCAGACGCCGAGAGGCGTCTCAAACCGTCGTTATTTGACATAGCTTAGCTAGCTAAAATTAGCACTGATTTCCCGTTGTTTTTCATACATGTTACTTTAACACCTGCCTGAATTTCAATGTATTTAGGCCCCTAGAAAAAGAAAACACCCCACATATCATGGTGTGATAGGCCTCTAACAAACAACTCAACACCACTACAATTTAATGCAATAATAAAACAGCTCTGGTGTATATAAAAACATTAAGAACACTTAAATCACACATCGGCTCTCGAGGAACGAAAAATTCAAGTTGAAAATCTTTATTGATATCTTCATTGTGTAATTTATCGAGAACAAAATGATGTATGAATGGTCAATGGAAACCAAAATCATTAACCCCTTGATGGCTGGATTCAAAATCATAGTGAAAAATAGAAATCACGACTGATCCAACTTTCATCACAACAACTCAATACACGATAATGTGGCTCAGTAGTGTGTATGGCCCCCCACGTGCCTGTATGCACTCCTGAGACAACGTCTGGGCATGCTATTAATTAAACGGCGAATGGTGTCCTGGGGGATCTCCTCCCAGACCTGGATCAGGGCATCAGTGAGCTCCTGGACGCTGTAGTGCTACTTGGCGCATTGATACATATCTGACAGCAGTCAGGGCACCATTGGGTAGCACATGGAGATTTAGCGACCCTCCAAGGATATGCCTCCCCAGATTACTGTCCCACCGCAAAACTGGTCATGCTAGACGATGTTGCAGGCAGTATAACGTTCGCCACGGCGTCTCCATGTCTCACGTCTGTCACATGTCCTAATTGTGAACCTGCTCTCATCTGCGAAGAGAACAGGGGCGCCAATGGCGAATCTGTCAATTCTGATGTTCTCTGGCAGATGCCAATTGAGCTGCACAGTGGTGGCCTGTGAGCACAGGTCCCACTAGAGGATATCGAGCCCGCATGCCACCCTCATGGAGTCTATTTCTGACAGTTCGGTCAGAAACATGCACATGAGTAGCCCCACTGGAGGTCATGTTGGAGCAGATACTGATCCATCTGCTGGGTTGTTGCCCTTCTATGGCCCTGTCCAGCTCTCCTCATGTAATGGCTCGTCTCCTGGTATCTCCTCCATGATCTTGAGACTGTGCTGGGAGACACGGCAAACCTTCTTGCGACAACTCGTATGGATGCGCCATCCTGGAGGAGCTGGACTACCTGAATGAACTGCAGGTACCGCCTCATGCCACCAGTAGTGACAAGGGCACTGGCAAAATGCAAAACTAGAGCAAAATCAGCCGAGAAGAATAAGGAAAGAGAAATGGTCTGTGGCCAACACCTGCAAAACCAAACGCTTATTGTGGGTTGTCTTCCTGTTGCCTCTCCTCTCCAACTGTTGTCTCCTTCATTTGCAAGAAAGCAGGTGAAATTGATTCACAATCGCTAACGCTTCCTAACTGGACAGATCGATATCCCAGAAGTTTAATCGACTTGGTGTTTTACTGTGATGATTAAGTGTTCCCTTCATTTTTTTTAGCAGTGTATTACAACCTGATGGTTAAAATCTTCCATTTTCACCCTGATAGGAGTTGATCGAACCTTTTTGAAGGCTGTAATGTCTGATGCCATACAATACACTCACATTTCACACTACAAAGCAATCCAACACCAGACACTATAATACAACTATGTTCACACATTCGTCCTCATAGATAAGCTTCAAAGTTAATTCCTGACATTGGATATAGTATTGGATGAAGCAATTTTAACTGAAGGACCATAATGGCTTTTACTGGTGCTTTAAACCGCATCACATGATCATCAGTGGATGGTTAAGTTGTCATGGAGATACATCTGTTGAAGTGAGTGATATGGTTGAAAGCTCCCAGGATTGTTCTGTTCTATGTTGTCTCAGTCCCAGTAGAGCCTCACAATTATGTGCAAGCCCGCTTCCCGCTATGTGTCCATAACCATGCATTAAATGGACATATTGGCAGTGTAGAACTATTTATTTGCATTTAGAATGGTCACGACTCTTTCCATGATGATACTAATCTTGAAAACGGTGAACGTAATGTCACTGTAGTATTCGTCCTCACATTTGAAGCTTGGAGTTATGCCTCAAAGAGCTGGCGGGTTAAAGGCAGACAACCAGCTAAGTCAGATTCAGTGGGGAAATCTCTATTCAATTCGTATTTGTTTAACATTTCATCTACTGGCAGAGAAAATAATCCCTAACATTTACTACACTGGAAAACACTCCAGCGCTGCTCCAGATGAGACTTTCATCCTCTCTGTATTCATCTACCGCTACAAGACCACTTATACTCAGCAGGTGTCCTGTTGTACAACTGTTTGTGCGGGTGTGTGTGTGTGTGTGTGTGTGTACAAATTTAAAGACGTGCGTTTCTCTCCCAGGCCGACTGTGCTGAGGATGAGCAGTGGCCTGCCAGTGTTTTGCTCTGACTAGACCGTTTGCCTCCATCATGACGCGGTGACTGAAGAGAGTGTTCAAATAACAGCTTGACGTCTCAATAGGGAGTCTTTTTACACTTGTGCGCACACACAAATGCTGGTGGGTGTTTAATGCATAGTAGGAGTGCACAGTGTATGTTCCTCGTGTTAACTCCAGCCTCTCTGTTTTGTCGTTACTCACCCCCTCTCGCTGCAGACTCTCAGACTTGAATGCTGTCCTTTTCTATAGTTGTGTGTGCTTTGTCCTAAGTAAAGTCTGGTTAAAATTCTGCTTTGTGGTGGTCAGCTTAATTTCAAGAACCTGAAGTAGACAACATCTTTCTACTACACATTGTGATGGAAAGTCTTCTATTGTAGTGCGTGTTCTGTAATGGGCCTACAGTGTCATTATACATCCATTAGAATAAATACCCTGAATATTGCCTTTGTTCTGTCCTACCACCGGAGCGTCGTACAGTGTATGAAACTGTACATGATAAAAATGTTATACTTTCCTCACAGCTTCCCTCGTTTGAGTTGAAGTGATTAGATCTTCAGTCACCTTGCTGCATAAGTTTGCATTTTAATGAGGTTAAACTGATTTACTTCTAACTGCTATAAATCTGTGATGTTTATAGAGTTCATGTGAACTCCCATGTGTTATGTGAAGAGAAATATGTGGATATGCTTTACTGATGAATATGTAGATAGCTTAATGACATGACACCAGCAATTTATGTTAGCATGCTAACATGATAAACTAAGGCTACGTTCACACAGCAAGCCTTTGTGTTCAATTCTGAATTATTGATCAAATCTGGTTAGGAATTGGGCCTTTGCTAAGCCCCGCCGCCCGCTGCTGCTCCGTCAAGGTGTCAGAGCTACCATGGAGTCCACACTGTCACTAACTGCACTCACTGAATAAACAGTATCAAATTGTTGGAAACACAAAAATATATTTCCAGGATGTCAAACTGATTCAACAGTGAAGGTGGGTTATAAAGATGAAGATAGAAGCTAAAGCTACAGATCGCAGTTTAAAAGTGAACCACCACATCACCTGATGATCGAGACAGAAGACAGTGAAATTTAGGAACAACAGTGTTCCTGTAAAGTAGGTCTTTATTCACTGTTACAAAGGCAAAAGCAGCATGCGTTTACCTTCAGTATACCTTCAGAAGCTAGCGTAGCAGAGAGGTATAATAACAAAGTCATCACACGCAGTCGTTCGGAAGTAAACATGGAGGCCACTAAATTTAGCGTTTACGCTGACATTAACAAGTTGACCTGTATGGAGGCCAGTGAATTTGTGAGCAGATGATGATGAGGATGGAGAGAAAGAGGGCCACATTTTTTAATTATGGCTTTTTGTGAAGCAATAGATGCTTCTTCTGTACGTAGGTGTGTGTGGATGCAGAGTGGGAGCCAGTAGTGGTGGGAATTTGATGTGATCAATTCCGATATGAGTGTTCAGACTGAGGTACTATTGCAAGAAATCAGACTTGAACTGAAAAGATCAGATTCCATGTGACGTGTAGTTTAAAAAAAACAAAAACTGATCTTAGTCATACTGTATGTACAAAAAAAAATAAATCTGATTTGGGCCGCTTTTGAATGCACAAAAAAACTATATATATATATATATATATATATATATATATATATATATATATATGTATATATATATATATATATATATATATATATGTATATATATATATATATATATATATATATATATATATATATGTGTATAAACATTATACAGATATATTATACATACTATTATAAATCTAACAGTAATCACACAGTGTTAGCACACTGTTGCTGTATTTGATTAAATCATGATCTTTTTTTGTGTGGTTGATGAAAATAATAATATAATATCACTGTATTCCCATAAAATAAAAGACATTACTACTCCAACATTCCTACATTACTATTCATGTGCCTTTCCTCTGCAAGTCTTTTTCACTATATATCAGTTTGACAACCTGTTACATCAGCTTGTCTCACATGAATAGCAAGATTATCTTCCCTGTCGTTTAATCTTTATGCTGCTGCTCCTGGGGATGGCTGGTGTGACTAGCTGTTCAATTATACATGTTATACAGTCTCATGTCACATACGTAGTTTCGGGCTTCCTACACAGAAGAGGAAAACGTTGTAGGGCGTCACTTAGATCTGTGTAGTGGCAGCCGTGGATGTGGTGCACCAGTTTGTGAATTAACCCCCCTGCTGAGGCTTTTACTCTTAAAATGAAAAATTCTTATTAGATCAGTCTCTGCTTGTTTTGTCATGAAGCGTTGTAATTTACATTTTTGTTTCCTTTTTCCTGAACCTGTATTGCCCAGAATTACAATACAATACAATCCCTAGCGACCAGCTTTAAATTGTTACATTCACGTCTGACTGTTTGGGAGATGCAAATTAAGAAATTAGATGGAAATTGGTGATGTCTACTATTTTGCTCCTGAATTGCTGAAATGTTTTAATGTTCTACTTGATTATTCTGAAGAACGATGGCATTAAAACAAAATCCCAAAGCAACAAAACAAGCTTTCACAAACGGGTTGCATACAAAATAACATATTACACATTGTAAGTCTTTACATATAAATAGAACTGAAATGAGATCAAATCAAATGGAGAGACACACAATCAAAAACACAGGATAAGGGATTAGGACCCAGATGTGACGTCAAAAGCTTTGAAGAATGAAATTAATATGCACATTTCTGCATTTTGCACTGAAAATATCAGGCATCAACTGAAGCCAGATATGACCAAGGTTAACATTAATGTATTGTCAAACAATGAAATGTGTTAGGGGGTCTTCACAAATCACATGACTTCATGGTTCTCAACATCATCACCTGACATTACATTTTACAAATATAGTGTCATTGCTTTCACATTCGACTTCACTGCAAGTTCCTTGATGTGATCTTTTCCTGGTTCTCAGTATGTTAGGATCTAAGTGCAAAGCCAGATAATGGTCACACACACACACACACACACACACACACACACACACACACACACACTCACACACTCACACTCACACTCACACACATGGTCACCTGGGCAACTCCCTGTTGAACATCTTCCACTCGCAGGCGACATAATTAGGAAGCCATCTTAAGACCAGCGCCTGGTTTTTCACACTTGACTGCCTCTGGCTTACATTAGTTAGCAGGAGGGGTGGGCGGGCGAGGGGATTCGTAAATACAAAAACGCTGTACAAGACCTAACGCGAACCAACCCAGAGATTGACTCTGGGTCGGGTTTTTCAAAGAGGGAGACCATTCTGAATAACCATCTTGTGGATGAAGAACAGCGTGAAACAGCACAGCACTCTCCAGGGTCAGACATGAGGCACGTTGGATTAGAGCAGGGTCTGGTTGATTGATTTTTCACACTTCTGCTTCACATGAATGCTTTATGCAACTCAACCTTGTAATACACAGTGATGAAACAGAAGTAGAAAACATACCCTTATAAAAAAAAATACTGTTAAAAAATCACACCAATACTCCCTAAAAATAGAACGTACAAACTCAGCACAGCCAAACCATCACTCCCTAGATTACAGGAAAACCTGAGTATCGTATAGAGGTCCAGTCCCCATCAGCTCCTGTGCCATTCAATGACCAGATTGCTTTTTCTTGTGCTAAGCATCTAACCCAGGCAGTCATCATGCTTTTCACTCAGGCAATCATAAGTGGAGCCTTTTGGGACAGAAGCAGCCCGTTGGGTACTGGAGGCGACCAGGAAACCAGCGCCCTGGGACATCTTGTTTACCAGTGATCCTGGCTCGCCCTTCTTTTCTACTTCCTTCTCTTACATTTTCTGTAATCTGTCTCAGCTCTGTAGCAGGCATTTCAGATGTCCTACTTCCAGGTGATGCATGCCCTCTTTTGAACAAGAATCCACTACTTTCCAAATCCCATGTCCCCCCCCCACCTCTCTACCAATTCCAGCCTCTGGGGGAAATCAGACAGTCTGCTCACGAACGGACCAGCTGGAACGTGGGTCAAGCAGAGTGGCTGCAGGGCTGCGCTCATGCACACGTTCAATTTTTTCTCTGGCTGTTTCTCACTTTACTTTCCTCAGTATCCCTCCTTTCATTTCTCCTTACATCTCCATGAGATATCTGTCACAGTTTTAACTAAACCACGAATCTGCTTCCTCACTTGCTTAAACAGTGCTGTAGAAACAGTGCTGTGGCAAAGTGTGTAATTTGCTGATACTATTTTGCAGTTGATCTTAGGGGACTTCCATTTCCTCCCCCATTCTGCTGTTTACAATGCCCAGGGAGAAGAGGAACACATGAAAGTCAACAGAAAAGGCAGACTGAGCACCAGGGAATTAGTTTTTGTCTCCCTTATCTTTTCCGTGGGAATGTAACATGCTTTTGTAGTTGATGTTTTAACTCTACTACTCTACCGTCTCTCTGTCACTAGCGTTGCATCACCAAAGAGCTCGGTGTCACACGTCACACACTTCAATGCGATCACACCTGTGCCCTCATTAATCTAGGCTCTTGTAGTGTAGTTGCCGTGGCAACAGAAACTGAGAGAAAATGAGTCCATCGATAAACCAAATGTCTTGTTTCCAGCAGTTGATAGTCGACAGTTGATCTTTCGTGTTTGTTTGTTTGTTTCCTGTGCTTTCGACTTTTTCGGGTCATCAGCGAATGTTTTAACGTTGCGTTTGTGATTTTCACCTCTTGATGATTTCTGTGATTGGATTCATTCAAGTGATTTCCCACAGGTGCAATCAGTGGCCTCCTGCCTAATCAACTGCGTGTTCTTCAAGATGGGAATTATGGGAATGAACCTGCAATTTATTTAAACGTTTTTTTAAAATCCCCACCAAGGTCCAAATGTTTAAATGTAGTGACTGAAACCACTATCATCATACATTGATCATGCATCCTAATAAGAAGTTATTTTAAAGAAATGTTTGTGCAATATGTATAAAGCTGGAGTCATAAGGTGATTTTGTCTGAAGTACGTCAAAATTACATAAATAATCACATAGACATACACATACTTAGAGATGTGTGGGTGTAGCTATTGCTTGACCAGTAACTGTTGCTACAGTGATTTTGTTGGTCAACCAGCGGAGGTGTTGCACATACAATAGGCTTTGTGCTTGGCAAACGGATACATTGTTGTTTGTCAAAAAACATTTACAGCATGTACAGTAACTCCCCTTAAAATCACATCAACATTTTTTTTTCTTATTGAACAAACAACATGCATGTTAGTGAGCTTTAGAAGTGCTGGTGGACATATGAAGACAAAGAAGAGCAATTCTTTTAATGTGTTAAATGTGCTTCAATAGAGATTGAATTAGTTGTTTTGGTTGTAACTGTAGTTACAAATGCCAACTTACTGTTCTTGTGTTTTAATCACATGCATCTCCCTGAAATCTGCTTCAGGATTGATGTTTACCTTTTGTTTTTTTAGGCAGCTTTTCCTTGACCTCCTTCCACAGTATATTTCAGTGAATTAGATGGAACACTGATACTAAATTACATTTTAATTAAGTGGTTGTCAGTTTAACGGAAACCTTTCAACACTGAGGTTTTTCTCAATCACTTTGGCTCATTTTTTAAAACGGTCTCTATTGCATGTCTGCAAAAAGTAGTAACTCACCCAAAACATTTCCTTAAAATGAAAAGTTGTTTTGTCATCGTGTGAGTCGTACTGGTCAAAAACAGTTTTTTCAGTCATCCCTGGAAAGGTTTCTTATGTACTAAACTCTCTTTATTAGCACTGACTGCTTACTGTACCATAGAAGAATCATTCTTCTATGGTACAGTAAGCAGCAAACTGACATTCTTCAAGAATGTAGGTAAAAGTTCACTGCGAAAAGACAATACTGTAGTACACAGAAAAAGGATATGCACATTTGTACGTACACAGTAAATCTATTTGTTTAGCAATGTTTTACATGTAACGTATTGTGTAATAACGATATAATATTAATGTTTATGGAATACACAAGTATGACTGACAGATTTTGATAATTGAATGTCTCATTTTGCATGTGATGGCTCAAATGACGAAAGAAAGTTTAGAAGTTGTGAAGAGTTTTTGACAATTCAATTCAGTCATGTTATAGACAATTCTTTGAACACTTTGTTTTTACTGATCCACTAAGAGGGCAAGTGATTGGTCTGATTACTTATCTTGATTCAAATGCCCACTCCCAAGAGCTCCAGTACACATTAGCGATGGTCTGTTGTAGCGGCCTGAGGTTCTGACAGCTTGTGTGCAGGTCTCAGGCTGTGGCTGAGCCAAAACGGTAATCAGAGATACTGGAAGGAGACAGATTGAAGGCTGGCCTGATGCATAATGCACCTGTTCAATCTGCAGACGCTGGGAATGATATATGCTTATTTATAACAATTGATCGTAGGTAGGTAGGTAGGTAGACAATGTCTGTTATGATCTCTGTGTTATAACTTTTCTATCCTAGGTAATGTTGAGATGTCTGACTTGCTATGAGAGAGAAAATGTTTTTATTTTTTTCCTCCCCCGTTAATTTTTCATCTGTATGAATTGTGTTTCTGTCTCCGCAGCGCTGTCATCAAGCTGTTATTCATCGCTGCATCATGGAGGCTCAGTCGGGTGCATCATGGGAGCTCATCAACTGCATGACAAATACAATATATGAGGGCTGAGAGGTCGTCATGGAGACGGACAGCTACACCTCAGGCCCAGCCACGACTGACTGGGTTGGGACGGTGGCCGGCCTGGAGGGAATGGGACTCCTTCAGGAGCAGGGAGGGGGGGGCTTGGCCAGCGGCCCGGCGTCCTGGTACACACCATACTCGCTGGGCTTTCAGGTGTCGCTCACCTCCTTCCTCATGCTGGAGCTGGTGTTGGGTTTCAGCAGCAACCTGACGGTGCTGGTGCTCTACTGCTCTCAATCCAATTTAGTGGACTCGGTGAGCAATATGGTGACTGTGAATCTGCATGTGCTGGATGTGGCGGTGTGTGTGCTGTGTCTGCCCCTCACTCTGATGGTTGTGCTGCTGCCTCCAGGACCAAACATGGCCCTGCTCTGCTGCTTCCATGAGGCCGGCGTCACCTTTGCCAGCATAGCCACGGCCATCAACATCCTGGTCATCAGCTTGGACCGATATGACATCTCAGTGCGGCCGGCCAACAGGCTGCTGACCACACGTAGAGCAACGCTGCTTCTGGCCGCTGTTTGGATCACCTCGGTAGCTGTGTTTTTCATCCCGTTCTTGGAGGTGCAGTGGTCCAGTGGAGAAGGAGCAGAGGAGAGAGGGCAGGTGACACCCTTGTCGTTGTCCTCGCATGGTATCAGTGCCGCAGTGGCGCCAGCGTGGCGTAACCAGACACTGCTGTGTGTCGGTGGGCAGGGCTTCCACACAGGTCTGGCTATGTACTACCATCTTATCCTGCAGGTACCCATCTTCTTCACCACGGTGGCAGTCATGCTCTTCACCTACTCCAGAATACTGAGGGCTTTAAACATCCGCATTGGCTCCCACATGAAGAAGGGCCCGCGGTTCAGGGGCCCTTCCGGCAGGGGGCAGGAGGGGCCCCACAAGAGACAGACAAAACCGAAGGCGGGGCTCAGGATGAACGACGGCGGGCAGGTAGGAGGGGAGCAGTGCACCGCAGATGGTACCAAACAACTCTGCCACCCTCCCCTCATTCCTTCCCCCTCCCCCACTCCCACAGCCACCTCCCCCCCTGCCCTGTCCTCCGCCCCCCTCGTGACCTCTGACACAGGCGCTGCGACCGCCATGCCCACCACCATGGGTGTCCAGGCTTCCGTGTCTGCCATCATTGCCCTG